>NC_012874.2:58397304-58449963 GCF_000003195.3 Sorghum bicolor
TGATGGGAAAATAAATTTCCAGTTCATTGGATATGGTTTTGTAAATTTATTGGAATAATATATTTTTGCATTAACAAAATACTAAACATTTCTTACAAAATCATTGCAAATTATAAAAATACATTAAGATATTTAAGTTTAAAAATTTCTCATGTGTACATTAAAACAAATTACAATATATGTCACTGTTTAAAAAACATTATGCAAAATATTTAATTTACTATACAATTTATAATATAAACTGTATATATAAAACAATTGAAAAACCCTAAACTAAAAAAATGGGCCTTTAGCACCGGCCCATAGTGGGAACCGGTGCTAAAGGGTCCTAGGCGGGCTCGGGCGGGGTCCTGAAATTTTCAGGACCCTTTAGCACCGGTTCCCACTATGGGCCGGTGCTAAAGGCCCATTTTTTTAGTTTAGAGTTTTTCAATTGTTTTATATATACAGTTTATATTATAAATTGTATAGTAAATTAAATATTTTGCATAATGTTTTTTAAACAGTGACATATATTGTAATTTGTTTTAATGTACACATGAAAATTTTTAAACTTAAATATCTTATTGTATTTTTATAATTTGCAATGATTTTGTAAGAAATGTTTAGTATTTTGTTAATGCAAAAATATATTATTCCAATAAATTTACAAAAACTATATCCAATGAACTGGAAATTTATTTTCACATCATATTGACGTAAAACTTTTTATTTTTGTTATTTATTACTAGGAATGCTAGTTGGGTATAATTTTCATCAAATAAAAAATCATATAAAAATATATATCTTGATGAACACACCCTTTGACCGAACCCTAGATTGTCCCAAATGGAAAAGTCATGAATACAAAGTCTGCTACACTCATCAAGTTCTACATTTTGTCTAATGGTCAACTTTTCATTTGGAAAAGTTTGAACCACTGAATTTTGAATTTTCATAGAACTCATAGCCACGCAGCGGTTTCGGAACCCTAGATGGTCTCGATTGGAAAAGTCATGAATACCAATATTGTTCCACTCATCAAAATCTACATTTCATATATAGACCATTTTTGCATTTGACAAAGTTTTGGGAAGGTGTAGTTGAAAATCCACAATTGACACATATAGTCATGACAAATTTTGCATTTGATGATCTCTAACAATTGGAAAAGTCATGAATACAAAGTTTGTTACACACATCAAAATTCACAATTCTCAAATATAGTTTCATACAAAGTCAAGCCGACACAACAGTGAACTTCTTCTTGACGTATGACCCTTGGTTATGATCCTGCCGTAACCATGGAGTATCCTCATTGTTTAACAGAATGCTTGGGTCTTTGTTGACTATGAAGGGCGGAATTCGATCATCCCTTTCGTAATCGCCTGACATGTCTGACTTGTCCTCAATTCCGACAATGTTTCTTTTCCCAGAAAGGACAATGTGGCGCTTTGGCTCATTGATGATTGAGTGGTCATCATTTTTTCCTCTCTTTGGTTTCGTAGACATATCTTTGACATAGAACACCTGACTCACGTCTGCAGCAAGGACGAATGGTTCGTCTTTGAACCCACTATTGTTAAGGTCCACGGTTGTCATCCCATATTCCTTGTCGACTGTTACCCCACCTCCGGTCATCTTCACCCATTGGCACCGGAACAAAGGAACTTTAAAATTAGCTGCATAGACTAGTTCCCATATGTCTTCTATGCGTCCATAATATGTTTGTCTATTCCCATTTGGATCCGTGGCATCCACGCGTACACCACTATTTTGGTTGGTGCTCCTTTTATCTTGGCCAACTGTGTAAAATGTGTTACCATTTATCTCGTACCCTTTGTATGTGAGGACATGCCATGATGGTTGCCTGGCCAACAAATAAAGCTGCTCATCAATGTTTTCATCACCTTGACATTTTTTGCGCAACCAATCGCCAAAAGTTTCCATGTGCTGACGCATTATCCAAGCTTCATTCTTCCCGGGCCACTGGGACCGTAGGAAATCTTTGTGTACCTCAACATATGGTTCCACCAATGAGGAGTTCTGGAGAACTGTGTAGTGTGCTTTATTGAAGTAATCGTTTCCCGTACCAATATATGTTTTCTTCCCAAGTGTTCCCTTTCCGTTGAGTCTGCCCTCGTGTCAAGATTCAGGAATGCCAATTGGGTCAAGGTCTGGAATAAAGTCAACACAGAACTCTATGACCTCCTCTGTTCCGTAGCCCTTGGCAATGCTTCCTTCTGGCCGGGAATGACTATGGACATATTTCTTTAGGACACCCATGAATCTCTCGAAGGGGAACATGTTGTGTAGGAACACAGGACCGAGAATACGAATCTCTTTGACCAGATGAACTAGGAGGTGTGTCATGATATCGAAGAAGGATGGAGGGAACACCAACTCAAAGCTGACGAGACATTGAACGACATCATTCTGCAGAGTAGCTAGTTGCTCTGGATTGATTGCCTTCTGAGAAATTGCATTGAGGAATGCACATAGCTTTACGGTGGCTAGACGTACGTGTGGAGGTAGAATTCCTCTTAAAACGACCGGCAGCAATTGCGTCATTAGAACGTGACAGTCATGGGACTTCAAGTTCAGGAATTTCTTCTCTGGCACATTAATTATTCCCTTGATATTGGAGGAGAATCCAGATGGGACCTTGATGCTGCTAAGACATTCAAACATGCTTTCCTTCTCTTCTTTGCTCAGAGTGTAGCTAGCAGGGCTTAAGTAATGACGTCCATCATCTGTCTTTTCTGGATGCAGGTTGTCTCGTTCTTTCATGCGCTGCAAGTCTTGTCGTGCTTCAAGTGAATCCTTAGACTTCCCGTAGACACCCATGAATCCGAGCAAGTTCACACAAAGATTCTTTGTCAGGTGCATCACGTCGATCGCGTTGCGGACCTCTAGGACATTCCAGTAAGGTAGCTCCCAAAATATGGATTTCTTCTTCCACATGGGTACGTGTCCCTTAGCATCCTTGGGAATAGGTTCGTTGCCTCGTCCCTTTCCAAATACTACTTTTATATCCTTGACCATTTCGAGTACATCATCCCCGGTTCGATTGAGAGGTTTGGTCCGGTGGTCTGCCTTGCCTTTAAAATGCTTGCCTTTCTTTCGTACTGGGTGGTTCACAGGAAGAAACCGACGGCGGCCAAGGTACACGACCTTTCGACATTTTTTCAAAAATACACAGTCAAGGTCTTCATAACAATGTGTGCATGCATTATATCCCTTGTTTGACTGACCTGAAAGATTACTCAGAGCTGGCCAATCATTGATTGTTACAAACAGCAATGCTCGCAGGTCAAAGTGCTCTTGTTTGTACTCATCCCACACGCGAACTCCTGGTTTGCTCCATAAAAGTTGAAGTTCCTCAACTAATGGCCTAAGGTAGACATCTATGTCATTGCCAGGTTGCTTCGGTCCTTGGATAAGCACCGGCATCATAATAAACTTCCGCTTCATGCATAGCCATGGAGGAAGGTTGTAGATACATAGAGTAACTGGCCAAGTGCTGTGACTACTGCTCTGCTCACCGAAAGGATTCATACCATCTGTACTTAAGGCGAACCGCAAGTTTCTAGCATCATTTGCAAAATCTGAGAATTCTCTGTCTATCGCTCTCCACTGGGATCCATCGGCAGGGTGTCTCAGCATATTGTCTATCTTACGGTCTTCTTTATGCCACCGCAACAACTTTGCATTGTCCTTATTTCTGAACAGACGTTTTAATCGTGGTATTATAGGAGCATACCACATAACCTTGGCTGGAATTTTCTTCCTATGACGTTCTTCACCCTCAACATCGCCAGGATCATCTCGTCTAATCTTATACCGTGATGCCTTACATACTGGACATGCATCCAAATTCTCGTATTCCTCCCCACGGTAGAGGATGCAGTCATTAGGACATGCGTGTATCTTCTGGATTTCTAATCCCAAAGGGCAGACAACCTGTTTTGCTTCATACGTAGTGGTGGGCAATTCGTTGCCTTTCGGAAGCATCTTTTTTATGATCTTCAATAACTGCCCAAATGCCTTGTCAGATGTACCATTCTTTGCCTTCCATTGCAGCAATTCTAGTGTGGTATCCAGCTTTTTTTGCCCCTCTTCAGCGGTGGGATATAGCGATTTCCTGTGGTCCTCTAGCATGCGCTCGAACTTGGCTTTCTCTTTATCACTATCACATTCTCTTTGTGCATCACGGATGGCATCACCAAAAGCATCATCGCCCCGATCATCTTCTGCCGCCACCTCTTCTTCATTATCTCCCCCCATTGCAACATCATTGAAGCCACCGTACTGAGCAATAATATTGGCATGGTCCAATTCTTCTTCTTCTTCTTCTTCACCTTCATCCATTATAATCCCGCTTTCTCCATGTTTGGTCCAACAAATATAGTTTTGTACGAAACCAGACTTTAATAAGTGTGAATAAGAGTTCTTGAGTTAGAATATTCCGTCAAATTCTTGCACACGGCACATGGACAGCACATGAAACCGTCCCTCTTATTTGACTCGGCCACACTTAAGAAATAGTGCACGCCATTAATGAACTCTTCGGAGCGTCGATCGGCATTATACATCCAATTACGTGTTACCATCTGCATTAAAGATAACATATATATTATGAAAACCATGCACACATATAGTTTCTCATCTTATTGCACAACATGTCTAAGATACATAGTTGATTAATTTAGAAAAGCTTGGCTACAACAAATACAATCGCAACTAGCATTAAAAAAACAAAACTAAAATGCACTTAAGCAACATAATTAGTTCGCGTCCGATCCCAACTATAATAGATAGATCCTTCGCTTGATCAACATCATTGAACTTCTTTCGTCGGCTCACTGCCTCACCACCTTCAGCCTCAACCACCTGTGCAAAAGATTTCTTAATGTGTTCAATGTATTCTTCCTCCCAGTACCAACCTGTACATCCGCCGGTACCGTCCCACTGAAATTAAAAGAGAGAATCAAAAGTTTAATTAATATCATTTAAAAAAATATGCACATATATAAGCAAATGTCTGGAAATAACTCACATTACGATCTGGACACTTGTAGAATATACGACCCTTGTTTACTCCCTCTTTCGACACTTTGTACTCCATCAAAATCTTCTGCCCACACTTGCCACAAGTAATGAGAGGGAGTTCCGGACGGTATCGCTTTTGAACCCGTTGAGAGACTGAAGACCCGGTCACGGTTGCCATCTACTATCCATACTCAATTTTAAAACAATTATAAATTCCACATTTACTAGTAAACATGTATGATACAATGGACATTATATGTAGTAATAAAAATAAATCAAGTGATATTAACAAACCAATTAATTTGAACTATCCTACTTTCTATGATCATAAAAATATACTATAATTCATTCTTGCAAAATACATTAAAACTAGGTCAACCATGAAATATGATATATATATATATATATGGATACTAATTCATGTGAATGATTCAAAATAACAAAGTGGATTTGAGCTAAAAAATGATGGGAACATCACAAGCCAAAAACAACATGAAAAAGACAAGAAAGGCTGAAGTTAGTCACCTCTAAGCGTGAAGAGACGATGACGGAGTCGAAGAAGATCAACGATGGGCGTTGGAGATGAAGAACAAATGAAGAACAAGCAAGAAGAAGCTCCAAGAACAACAATGGTGCTCTCGGTTTCAAATGGGCAGAGGGGAGGAGGGAGCCGGCCTATAAACTGGACCTTTAGCACCGGTTCAGGGAAAAAACCGGTGCTAAAGGGTTACCTTTTAGCACCGGTTTGTAACACAAACCGGTGCTAAAGGGTTTGCCTCGGCCCGTGGCTCTGGCCGGTGCTAAAGGGACCCCTTTAGCACCGGTTTGTAACAAGAACCGGTGCTAAAGGGTCTCTGCCCCGACAGCACATGTCAGTAGCCGTTGGGCAGGACCCTTTAGCACCGGTTCATGACACAAACCGGTGCTAAAGGGGTCTTTAACCCCGGGCCGCAAAAAGGCCGAGGTTTTTGGCCATTTTAGGCATCGACCAATGCCTCATTCTGTAGTAGTGTCTCTACTATAAATGGATCTTCTTTCTTTTGATCATTGCTTTTTTTTGCGATTTCTTTTGATCATAGCTTCTGCCATGACTTTTGCTCATTTCATCAGAAGTATGTGTTGTATCCTGCGTTCAAGTTTTGAACTTTCCCATGTCTTATCTTTGTCTGGACATTCAGATGTTGTCATATAAGAAGGATGGAGGTCTGTCAAATAAGAAGAAGAAGCTGGAGCGCAGGGTGAAGATTGCAGAGACATGGATAGAGAATTTGCAAACCTATCTCTGAAACACAGCAATCCCAGTTCAGGGCACGAAGCTCTTTTATGTGAACAGGAATTTCATCCCATAGTAGAAAAAAGATGGAAAGGTTAATAGCAGGGAATTTCATCCCATAGTTCTTTCAGAATGTCCACTTCTGTCTATTGTTTGAGAAATATGACCAATCAGTAAATTTGTGTTTCCTTCATGAGTTAATTTATTTTTTTAGTTTGATGATTTATGATTTATTTTTTTCTATACGTCACGTTGCGTTAGCATGGGTATTTTAGATTTTACCGTAGCGTTAGCACGGGCAATATACTAGTTGGTTTATAATTAGACAATAATTATCAAATACTAACGAAAATGCCACAGTAGTCAAAGCCAAAAAAAATCACGAACTAAACTAAACAAGGCCTAATACAAATGTGTCCATCACAATAAAAAAATAAGTTAAAAATAAAATTATTAATTTTGATATGTAGCTCATACAAATCTGAATAATGCTTTTAAAGACGCCAGATGAGGTTTTCTTTCAACTGGACATGTGTTTTGTTGTTCCTGATCTTCTTTCCAAAGGTGTTTACAAGCACCACGTCTTCCTGCTTCGTGCCGAAATAGTACCCTATGAAAAAAATAGTTTGCGGGTCTTTTTTTTTAAATTTTGCCAAGTCAAAAATACCAAACTCTTGGAGAGTTGGAGATAGAAAATAAGAATGGCTCACTGATGACGTTTTTTCTGTAAAGGATTCTCCTAATGATGATTTGTAGAGTTGGGTTTAGAAAGACTCTTGTGGATGCTCTTGGTACCAGTGTTCTAAATAGCAGGTTATAGTGGCTCACACTAGTTGCAAGTACAGAATCATCTATTGTACTAAATAGTCATCTATAGCCATCTATTTAGAAAATTGCTTGAAATACATGAATTTAATAGAATTTGCATTGGAATTCGACTCGAATCAGTTTAATTTCACACAAAAAAAACGTCAAAACAAAAGAAAACCTCGTATCCAAACAGCGCCAGCATGCATGTGAGCCAGACCTATCCGGCCTAGCCGGCCCTCTCCACCTACCTCTGCGTGAGTTGGCCGTCGCTCCACACAAGACATGGAAAACTGAGTTACTCTACTTTTTTTGTGTGGTGTCTTCAAAGTTGATATATAATCTTATTTACCATTGTTTGTTGAACTGTATAAGATCTAACTTCAAATCAAGCTTAGCAAGCGGAGCCTAAAGAGCTACACGGATGTCAGAAGTCACTCAAAATTAACACCAAATAAGTTTATCATAGAAATATATTCAATAATGGAAATATATTGAACGAAGTATCTAATGATATTAGCCAACAATTAGTATAAAAAATATGTACTATAAATATTAATATTTTCACCTATTTATATGGTAAAATTTAGAAGAGCTTGACTCCTCAAAAAGTGATCATTTTGAGACGCAGTCTGCAGAGAGTAGCACAAATGACACAAACACCAAGAAGTACGAACAACATCTGTCGCTCGGACCACCCGAGAACTGAGCTGCTTCTGAATCACGTTTGAAATACACGTGATGTCCTGTTCTGGAGAAAAAAAAAATCACATTTTAGAAATGTGAACGTCCATCTTGTTGGTCACGAAACTGACGGTCGGCACATTGAATTTTTACCTTCGCAGAACTGTGACCGCCAACCTAGTTCTTTCAAGCCTAATTCATTGGAACCCAAGCATTCATTCCGTGTGCAGAGCTAATTTCATAACTGATTGCACGTTTAATACATTATACGTAACCGCGCCAACGATAGTGGAACTGGTGAATCCCAATATAAAACGGATTCAGATGCCTTCATTTTAAAATTTTTCAAAATAGACTAATAGGACACCGATAGGGATAGCTATATTGAATTTTAGCGAATACCAATTTAAATAATTTGTATTTTCGGTTATTTTTGTTTCCACTGCAAAACTTTACGAAGCTTCACTACTTTCGTTCCATTACAAATATACGAAAACTCCTAGGTAAGTGAAACTATTTTACCTTTGCGTATATATATGAAGAAATATATAGGTTAACACACTGTTTTGTCCCGGTCGAAAACCACTTGTAGTCCCGGGTGGCGAGCCGGGACTAAGGGATTGGGACTAAAAGTCCCACCTTTAGTCCCGGCTCGCCGGCCCGGGACTAAATGGGGACATTTAGTCCCGGTTGGTATTACCAACCGGGACTATAGGGGGCGCCAGGCAGTGACGTGGCGCCACCCCTGGCCACCCCTTTTAGTCCCGGTTGGTATTACCAACCGGGACTAAAGGGTTTTTTTGTTTTTGTTTTTTCTTTTTCTTTTTCTTTTTCATTTCTTTATTGATTTTGGTTTTCAATTGTATATGTTCTCCAATTTATTCGTATACGCCGCTATTGTCCGTATACGTTGCACCTATACGAGAGCGTCATTATTGCACACAAAAAAAGTATGAAACTACATATATATATATATTATCCGTATAATATATATATATATATATATATATATATTATATAGCTATACACATACGTACATACACATTACATTTACAATAATAATATTATGTACAAGTAATAATCAAGTGTGCTGCCACCGGTTAATGATTACATAATGTTTGTCCGCCCACTCAAAGCTCATACAAGTGTTCGTCCTTATTTGGAATGGGCTTGAAGCCCTACGGGTATAAGTGGAACTCGCCGTCTTCCGGAATGACATGATCGTTGATAAATCTGGCGATCGTCTCCTGGACTCCAAGGAGTAATGTGTACTCGAACACTTTATCTTTCATATTCCACTCCTTCCATTTGCATTAGTTAAAAAAGATATTAATATACATAAAATCTATTTATTTCCAACAAATAAATAAGATATGAATTTACTTTATACACATGCATATTACTTACTTTTAGAACACTTTGAGCAGGTTTAAATAGGGTGCACCGCATAAATTCACAAACATAGTATCCACATAGATTCGTTCCAAACGGCTGCGTGGGCACCCAAGGGAGTAGAACAGGAGGAGGAAGTGACACATTCAGATCCGTACGATATTTTTGTTGTAGCCAAGCCCAAGCCCTGCCCAATAAGACGCTCGTTGATTAGGTATAGCTACATAATAAAGTAAAGGAGCACGCATCGATATTTAAAGTATGATATATACTTACCTCTGGATCATGTCTATTATGTCTTGATAGAGTGCAAGGTCTTTTTTCATTGAGTCCCACACATGTATTTTTTGTTCTGTGATCTTAATCTCAATGAGTATCTAATGATCTCTGCATTTGTTTAGAGTCAACTTATATATGTATATCTTAATGCCGGATTAACTAAGACATGATATAACACAACACTTACCCCATATTGTAAGGGAAGAGTATCTTCTCCATTTCCTTAGGCTTCAGATTCAATGGATCTTTAGTTTTAGTGTCCTTGTACACGACATATGGATCGATGAAACCAATTCGATTGTCTTTTTTCAATCTTTGTTCTCTCATCATGTGTTTGCACATTGTGAGCGTAGTTATTACGAATACATACATATGCTATAATGGGATTAATGATTGAAAGAAAGAATCACTTACAGACAGTAGAAGCTCATGAGAGATTTGTCGAGAGCATTCATATGGAGAAGTTGGTGTACTTCACTAAAATCTACCCATATGACGTCATCTCCATGGAAGTAGTGTCGGTCGCGGACTCGGACGGCAATCAATTCTTCTTCTATATGTTTTGAGCTGACTCTCAAGTAGTACTCGTGCAGCTTGTATACTTGTGTACCAAGTCCTCGTACCTTCTCAGGGTGGCACATAATCCTGCCGTAAATGTACCGACTCTGATAGTCACCGACACCTCCGTGGATTGGCGCATCGGTACGCCCTAGAAGTGCTTCTAGGGGCAGCCCAGTTTCTTCCATCCAATTCCCGAGTTCATCTAAGTCCACATTACCAGGTATAGTCATTGCCAGCAAGTTGGCGTTTGAACCGTACTCATTCGCAACCACTAGTGGTTGAACTAATTGTTGCGCTTGTTCGCCGAGCTGTGCTACTTTTTGCTGGACTTTTCTTTTGTCTGCCTTGATTTTCTTCAGGACAGTACGATCGTAGTCTGATATTGTTGACCCTGGTTGTTTACCTGCAGCACGGTTCACGTCTGTAATTTTCTGCACCACTTGACGTAGCTTTGAACGAGGATACATTAGGTATGGCGGCTCTTGCTCTGCTTTTCTATTAGCTTTGCATGTTTCAAAGAATGCTTTGACTTCTGCTTTGCTTGCAGCAAGCACTTCCTCATCGGTCTTCTCATATGAAAGCTTGGTTGTCTTCGGGATCTTCGTGTTCAAAGCTTTCCTCTTTGCCACAGGTGGTTGGAGTGATCTCTGTGTCTCGGCGGACGACCTCTTCCTCCTCGATGCAGCACCAGTCGGTGCTGATGAGGCGGCGGCTGTTGTCGGCATTGGCGGAGGCAGCGGCGCAGGTGGAGCTTGCTGTTGTGGAGGAGATTCGGCCGCGGGCGGCGTTGGATTCCTTTGTGGAGGAGATGCAGCGGCCGGTGGTGGGGATGCGGCCTTCTCTTGTACGTCGTCGTCGTCGTGTCCCACGGCACTATAGTCATGTGGTGAATGGACAGACGGACTTCGGTGGGGGGAGGCCCTGGATTTGAATAAAAACAAATAAGGTATATGTATACATGACTAAATGTAATTTGATACAGTATATAATTATAGAAAAAGCAGTAGCGTCCACAATAATCCGCACCTGCTAGGGTTCGGTTGTGGCGGCGGCACCCCAGGAATAATGATGTACCATTTCCTCTAACATATGAATGTCTTCTCTGCTTCACCAAGTGTCTTCTCTCCATCACCGCCTTCGATATCGAGAGGCACATTTTCACGGCCTCTGACCACTCTATCTACCGAGACACAAGCATATCCGGCTGGTATTAGGACAGAGTGGATCCTTAGTGTCTTGGTGGGGTCGATAGGAGATACGACACCAGTAGCCACCTTTACTGTGCCATCGCCCTCCGGAATATGGAGCTCACAAGACGTCAACGGAGCGGTGACGTCATCCACCAGGAATCGCAGCCCTACGTCATCAACTTGCCTCGCAGGCGCCTCCGTAGAAGCACAACTGCTCTTTAGATGAGCTGAGCAAGGGCTGATATTGGCGGCCGGTGGCTGTGACAAGCTTTGGAGGCGGGGAAGTTATAGCTTCCTCCACGGCCTTTTGGATTTTCTCATCCATTGTGGCCTTCAGCGCTTGCTCCCGCTCAAGGGCCCGTTGAGCCACTTCTTGGGTCTTTATGAGTCCTTCCTCCAATCTGCGTATCTGTTCCCTGTCCTCTTCCTTCTTTCTCTGGCGGCTTCTATAAGTTTCCCTATCAGCAGGGAAGGCATGTTCCCACGACACGGTGCCATAGCCTCTCGTCCGTCCACCGTGCTCAGGGTTCCCCAGGGCGAATGTCAACTCATCTTTATCTCTATTCGGCTGCCATTCTCCACTTTCAGCGATGGAGCGGGCTTGATGGAATCTTTTCGCAACGGCTTGGATGCGTTCCCCATACACGACCTTTCCGGTCTCAAGGTCTAGTGAGCCTCGGTGAGCGAAAAACCAGTGCTTCGCGCGCTCAGGCCACTCGAGGGATTCGGGCACCAACCCCCTGTCGATTAACTCTTTTTCGGCCTTTTCCCACTTAGGAACGGCGGTTTGGTAGCCACCTGATCCCATCGTATGGTGGTAGGTCTTGTGTCGGGCATTCTCTTGGATCTTTCTCACCCGTTCCGGAGCCTCTTCGGACATCTTGAACCGTACAAAGTTGTCCCAAAACGGCCATAGTTTCGCATAGTTCGGAGAGTTGAAATCTGGAGTCATATTTTTCTTGATGTAGTCTTGATATAGACGCTTCTTATAGCCCTGGAACATTGGTGCCATCTTCTTCATAGACCAATCTCAGACTCTTTCCTTCAACTATTCATCGTTTGTCTCCAGTGTGAAATATTGCAAGACATCACCCCAGAGTAGCTCCTTGTCATGTCTAGAGACATAACTGATTTCTAGGTGTTTCTTGTTCTCCTTCCATTCACGGACACTGATCGGGATCCTATCCCGGACAAGGTACCCTAAGTGGTTGACGAAGGCCCTTGAATGGGGTCCAAGTGGCTTGCCTGTTGCTTCCTCGAATTCTGAGATTACTAACCGGCCCTCCATAGGCTTCTTTGGGCCTCGTACTCTTCGGCTGGTCCCCGTGGTTGTCGTCGAGCCAGAGGGCTATGTAGAAAGAAACAAGACAATTTAATACAAGATATTATTTCGAATTATATCTGCTGCCATATTACAGACCTGCTGGCCAGCATTATCTTGCTCATTCGGGTCGACCAAATATTGAGAGCAGTCATCGATGCCCTCAGGGTTCTTATCGCCTTCGCGATCATCGTGATAAACTTCTTCAGTGGGACCGCAGATCAGGTTCATCATTTCCTCTTCGTGTTCTCTCGGATCGACCATTTCTGCAGAAATATGTGACACATGACTACTAGCACTACTGTGTATACCTGACATGGAAACAATATATAAAACTAGGGTTTAGGGTTTAAGGTTTAGGGTTTAGGGCTTAGGGCTTAGGGCTTAGGTTTAGGGTTTAGAGTATATCATTTGCTAACAATTAAATATATCATAATTGTACCACTAACTTATACTACTAATTGTACCACTAATTATAGCACTAATTGTACCACTAATAGTAAGTGAACATTACTAAATACACCATAGAACATCACTAAATAAATTATAGAACATCACATTGTATATATTGTGTGAACATCACTAAATACATCACATAACACTATATGTATACTATGTGAACATCACTAGATATGTTATAGAACATCAAATATATAGGGTTTACGGCTTAGGTTTCAAGGTTTAGGGTTTACGGCTTAGCGTTTACATCATTTGCTAACAAAAGTGGGATGATCTGAACCGGTCACAAATAAGTGTGTGAGAGAGAGTATATGTGTTTAGGGCTTAGGATTTAGGGTTTAGGGTTTAGGGGTTAGGGTTTAGGGGTTAGGGTTTAGGGTTTAGGGTTTAGTGCTTAGGGCTTAGGTTTAGGGTTTAGTGTATATCATTTGCTAATAATTAAATATATCATAATTGTACCACTAATTTATACCACTAATTGTACCACAAATTATAGCACTAATTGTACCACTAATAGATCCATCTCGACATATCTGTAGTTTGAAGGCGGTGAGACGGCGGAGAGAAGGCGGTCGGTGCGGAGACTCGACGGGGACTTCGGTGACGACGGCAGAGAGACTTCGATCTGGAAGAAGGAAGAAAGAGGGAACAAATATTATATCACATTTACATATGTATGTGTGTGTGTGTGAGTGAGAGATAGACGGCAGAGAGACGTCGATCCGGTGTGTGTGTGCGCGCGCGCGCGCATCGGCCCTGGATGATCAAGTGTGTGTACATGTGTGTGTATGTGTGTGTGTTCCGCGGCGGTGCTCCACGATGGCGACGACAACAGCGGTGCAAAGGTTACAACGGCGAGTACTAGGGTTCTTTCTCTGTCTTATTTTTGGGTGAGGAACTAAACAGGACAAATATACATATACATTATGAATTTTCATATGTTTTTTCATATGAATTTTCATATGTTTTTTCATATGTTTTTCCACTAATTATAGCACTAATATGTTTTCGGGTGAGGAGACAAAAAATTTTGGAACTAAACAAAGCCAGGAAAGGCCGGGCATGTGGGTGGCCGCCGGCAACGGGGCCGGCCGCGCCACCACGCGCCGTTTGCAGGCTGGCGCCAGCCGCGTCAGCCGGGCAAACAGGACGGGCCGCCCGTCGGGCGGTACTGGCCGCGTTCGGGGCCGGCGCGGCGGCCGGGAAATTAAACGGCGGCGCGCGCGTGGCGTCTAGGCGGCACGCGCGCGGGTACGCCGCGCCGGGGCGGGGGAGGAGGAGGCGGCCGCGTTGGGGGACGACAGAGGAGGAGGAGCGCGGGGCCGGAGGACGATGGCGGCGCGACGTACGGCGGGGCGAAGACGAGGAGACGCGGCGGCGCTCTACTAGAAGATCGAAGACAGAGCGACGGCGGTTAGGGCGTGGTGAAGGAGGAAGAAGGGTTCTCCCCTTTATAGGGCAAAGCACCTTTAGTCCCGGTTTGAGGCACGACCCAGGACTAAAGGTGTTTCACCAAATTATGGCGCCAGTTCGGACGCCATAATTTGGTTTTCCCTTTACATTGCTAAATGCATTATAAATTAAATAAATCTGATAAAATTGTTAAAAAATACACATTAATTTTATTCTGCTCTACTCTTCAGTATAAAAATTATTAACACAATTGCTTTTTAAATATTTCATATTATTCAAAATAAATGTTATTCATAATGAATATTGTGATAATGCAAAAATATAATGGCCAATTAAATTTTAAAAAATTGTTGGCTTTAGACAGATACTTGGTTTTTGGGTCATTTGGACGTTAAACTTTTGTTTCTTTAATAATAATTATACAAATGCGCGACATTGATTGTATAAATTTGAAATTTAAATTTTCAAAAGTTGTAAGATAGATTTTGGAACCCTGGATGGCCTCAAATAGAAAACTCATGAATACAAAGTTTGTTCCACTCATCAAGACCTACATTTTCTCTAATGGTCACATTTTCATTTGAAAAAGTTTGGACCACTAAATTTTGAAATTTGAAAGAATTCATAGAGAAACGCTAATTTTCAGAACCATGGATGGCCTCAAATGGAAAACTCATGAATACCAATATTGCTCCACTCATCAAGATCTACATTTCATATATAGACTATTTTTGCATTTGACAAACTGCTGGCAAAGTGTAGTTCAAAATCCACACTTCCCACGTATAGTTTCATAAAGTTTGTGTGAGATTCAAGATTTGGTGAGTATTGTTCACATAAACTTTTCCAAATGGAAAAATGGTCTATATAAAAAGTTTGGATATTGATGAGCTCTAACAACTTAATATTCAAAAGATTTTCATTCCAAGTCATTTTCTCCGTCGTTTGACCAAGTTTGACCAAAGCCCGTCTTCGAATTTGAAAACATGTGCCTCGGACTCGATCAAATTTATCTGGATGAAAATATGATCCATATATGAAATGTAGGTCTTGATGAGACCTAACAACTTGGTATTCAAAAGTTTTCCATTTAAAGTACTCAGATGGGTCACTTGACCAAGTTTGACCAAACTCATGAATACCAATAGTTCAAAATCCACATCAAGATGTTACAATTATATTACACATAATGTTACAATTATATTACACAAGATGTCAAGTACAAATCACTACCATTATCAAGCTAGCACAGTGGTAAACTTTTTCTTAACATAATGCCCTTGGTTATGATCATTCCGTAACCATGGAGTGTCCTCTGCTGCGAGCATGATGCTTGGGTCTTTGGCCACACAGAAGGGTGGGATCCGTTCATTCTTTTTATAATCCTCTGACACGTCTGACTTGTCTTCAATTCCCACGATGTTTCTTTTCCCTGTAAGAACGACGTGTCGCTTTGGCTCGTTGGTGTTTTTCTCATCTTGTTTCCCTCTCTTAGGTTTTGTAGACATGTCTTTCACATAGAACACCTGATTCACCTTGGTACCGAGGACGAATGGATCGTTTTTATATCCAATATTGTTGAGGTCCACTATTGTCATTCCGTACTCCTTATCAACTGATACCCCTCCTTTCATCTTCACCCATTGGCATCAGAATAAAGGGACTTTAAAATTATGTGCATAGTCTAGTTCCCAAATCTCCTCTATACGACCATAAAATGTGTGCCTGTCCCCATTCGTGTCCGTGGCATCCACACGGACACCACTGTTTTGTTTGGTACTCTTTTTATCTTGTGATACGGTGTAAAATGTATTTCCATTTATCTCGTACCCTTTGTACGTGAGGACGTGCCACGCTGGTTGCCTAGCCAACAAATAAAGTTCATCTCCAATATCTTTATCACCCTGACATTTTTTTCACAACCAGTCACCGAATGTTTCCATGTGATGACGCTTTCTCGGATCGTACAAAATCCATGTGTTCCTCAATATAGGGTTCCACCACAATGGAGTTTCGAAGGACTGTGTAGTGCGCTTTATTGAATAAATCATCACCCTGGCTGATATATGTTTTCTTTCCTAGTGTACCCTTTCCACCGAGTCTCCCCTCATACCTTGATTCAGGAAGACCAATCGGGTCAAGATCAGGAATAAAGTCCACACAGAACTCAATGACCTCCTCTGTCCCGTATCCCTTGATGATGCTTCCTTCTGGTTGACCCCGCTGGTAAACATATTTTTTCAGTACACCCATAAATATCTCTAAGGGAAACATGTTGTGTAGGAAGACAGGACCCAGAATATGAATCTCTTTGACCAGATGAACTAGGAGATGTGTCATGATATCAAAGAAATATGGAGGAAACACCAACTCAAAGCTGACAAGACATTGAACCACCTCGTTCTGTAGAGTAGCTAGATCAAGAGGATTGATTGCCTTCTGAGAAATTGCATTGAGGAATGCACACAACTTCACGGTGGCCAGACGTACATGTGGAGGTAGAATTCCTCTTAAGGCAACCGGAAGCAGTTGTGTCATAATCACGTGGCAGTCATGCGATTTTAAGTTGACAAATTTTTTCTTTGGCACATTTATTATACGCTTTATGTTGGAGGAGAACCCAGATGGGACCTTGATGCTGCTTAGGCACTCAAACATGATTTCCTTCTCCTCATTGCTAAGAGTGTAGTTAGCAGGTCTTAAATACTGGTGTCCATCATCTGTCTGCTCTGGATGTAGGTTGTCTCGTTCTTTCATGCGCTTTAAGTCCTCTCGAGCCTCAAGGGTATCCTTAGGCTTTCCAAACACACCCATAAACCCTAGGAGATTGACGCAAAGATTCTTCGTCAGGTGCATCACGTCGATGGAGTGGCGGACCTCAAGGTGTTTCCAATATGGTAGCTCCCAAAATATTGACTTTTTCTTCCACATTGGGGCATGCCCCGAAGCGTCTTTCGGAACAGGTTCACTGCCTTCTCCCTTTCCAAACACTACTTTCAAATCTTTGACCATCTCGAATACCTCTGCCCCATCTCGGTTGCCTAGCTTGGACCGGTGTTCTGCTGTACCTTTAAAATGTTTGCCTTTCTTTCTCAACTGGTGGTTCTTAGCAAGAAATCGACGATGGCCAAGGTACACGACCTTTCGGCATTTTTTCAAATAGATAGCTTGAAGGTCACCAAAGCAATGGGTGCAAGCATTGTATCCCTTGTTTGTCTGTCCTAAAAGATTGCTTAGAGCTGACCAATCATTGATTGTCACGAACAACAATGCTCGTAGGTCGAATGCTTCCTATTTGTACTCATCCCACATACGCACACCTGGTTTGCTCCATAGAAGCTAGAGTTCCTCAACCAATGGCCTCAGGTAAACATCGATGTCGTTGCCAGGTTGCTTCGGACCTTGGATGAGCACCGACATCATAATGAACTTCCGCTTCATGCATAACCACGGAGGAAGGTTGTAGATACATAGAGTAACGGGCCAAGTGCTATGACTAGAGCTATGGTCCCCAAAAGGATTAAATCCATCCGTACTCAATGCGAACCTTAGGTTTCTTGCGTCCTCTGCAAAGTCCGGGAATTCTCTATCGATTCCTCTCCACTGAGAACCATCTGCAGGGTGTCTTAACATGTTGTCCACCTTACGGTCTTCTTTGTGCCATCACAACAACTTTGCATGCTACTTATTTCTGAACAAACGTTTTAGGCGTGGAATTATTGGAGCATACCACATAACCTTGGCAGGGATTCTCTTCCTTGGACGTTCTTCATCCTCAACATCGCCAGGGTCATCTCGCAAGATCTTGTACCGTGACGCATGGCAAACAGGGCATTCATCTAATTTCTTGTGCTCGCCACGGTACAGGATGCAGTCATTAGGGCATGCATGTATCTTCTCGATTTGTAATCCCAAAGGGCAGACGATCTTTTTTGCTTCGTATGTAGTGGTGGGTAACTCACTAGGCTTCGGAAGCATCTTTTTTTGTATCTTCAGTAATTTTCCAAATGCCTTGTCAGAAATACCATTCTCTGCCTTCCATTGTAACAACTCCAGTGTCGTGTCTAGCTTTTTCTGTCCCTCTTCGGCCAACAGGTAGAGTAGCTTCTTGTGATCCTCTAGCATTTGGTCAAATTTAGCCTTCTCCTTTGCACTTTCACAATCTCTCTGTACGTCGCGAATGACATCACCAAGAGCATCGTCATCATCAACGATACTGTTTCCTGCATCCCCGTCTTCTTCACCTTCGTCCTCTACTGTGAAGTCGCAGTATTGAGCAAAAACATCGTCAGGGTACACTTGCTCTTCTTCACGGTCCAACAAATATAGTTTGGCATGAAACCATTCGTGAACAAGTGCAAGTGAATTTCTCTTGAGTTTGAAAATTCCTTCAAATTCTTACAAACGGCACATGGGCAGCACATAAAACCATCCCGCTTATTTTGCTCCGCCACTCTGCGGAATTCTCGCACGCCCTCAATGAACTTGTTGGAGCGGCGATCGGCATTGTACATCCAATGGCGTGCTATTATCTGCATTATCATGGAATTGTAATTTTTCTATTAGAAGCTATAATTTTATCAGTAAAGAAAATTAATTTCAAAAATTTTTAAAGTGAAAAATAATTTATTTAACAATTACAACAAAAATTATATTATTAATATTTTAAAATAAGAACATCAACATATTAAAGTAAAAAATATCCTATAATATCTATAATAGAACTTAACATGATTCGTGTATACATAGTAGTAATGATTTGTGTATACTAGTTTTTAGCGGGCACACACTTAGCATCGTTCAAAAAAATTCAAACATGAGAAGATGATGATTGGAGAGATGGCAACATGAAATAATTAAAATAGACATATGGCGGTGAGAAACATAGGAGGATGAAGCTAGCAACCTTTCAAACAAATCGACGACGGCGTAGAAGCGTTGAAATGGATCGATCGCGGGAGATGAGAGCAATACCAAGGAAGAACAATGGAAGAACAAGCAAGAACAAAGGAGCTCGGGCTCGGGCAGGGAGAGAAAGAAGGGAGGAGGGACATTCAATTTATAGCGGGGAGGGTTTCGTCCCGGTTGGTGCTGCCAACCGGGAATAAACACCTACCTTTAGCCCCGGTTGGTGCCAAAGACCGGGACAAAAGGTTTAGTCCCGGTTAGTGGCATAAACCGGGGCTAAAGGTAGATCTTTAGTCCCAGTTGGTATAACACACCAGGACTAAAGGTCCCTCCCCGACAGCGCTTGACACCGGAGCCGTTGGGAAGGGACCGTTAGTCCCGGTTGGCTTTACCAACCGGGACTAAAGATCTCTTTTGTCCCGGGCGCCAAAAATGCTGGGACTAAAGGTCATTTGGCACATCGACGAAAGGTCTGTTCTCCAGCAGTGACAATACATGATGGGAATTACATGATCCAATATAAAAATACTTTCATAATATATATCAATGTACTCAGTATAACATTGAAAATAATATTGTTGTTTGAACTTATATTTTAAATGGATTTATTAGGGATTAAATTTAAAATAATTTTTTTTAGAAAACACCGCACTGTTTATTAATAGAGTTGGTCAGCACAACAAAATCGGCCTTTAATGTCGGCCCATCAGTGCCGGTTGCCTTGTTATTGGCAGCAAGCCGGCCAGGATTCTAGAGTTTATAAAGAGTTTAGCCCTTTTCTTAAACGGCACTACTAGCGCCCGGACGTCCGGATCTAAAGTCCCGTCCGGACGCACCTCATCCGCCCTTCACATGGAACACCCCCCTCCCCCCGCACGGGAACGCTTTTCCCACGGAACGCCCACCTCACAGGGCGCTACTAGTGGGATGGGAGAGAGGCGCGGAATAGAGCCGAGCGAGTTAAGAGGCAGGCGCGAAGCAGTGAGTTGCATCAGCGAATAAGGGGGGCGCATGTCCATCCGCCATCCCACCCCGCCACCTTGTCACGCTGTCATTCCGTTGTGTTGTCCAATCCCCCGCCGTGCCCTGCTAGGTGCCTCATATCCTGACCATGGAACAAACTTTACTGTAAAATCACAAGAAAACTATTGCAATAACAGAGCAAAGGCTACTGCAACACGATATGTAAGAAGAGAAAAAAAGAAACTAATGCAACAAAGAAACATTGATTGTTGCAACACCATAACAAAGACTACTGCAACAAAAACTGAACAAAAAAGCAAATGCAAAAAGAGAACAACATAAAAAAAGATTAATGCAACAAAGAAAAGTTACTTGTTGCAACAATAAAAAAATGATACTGCAACAACATAAACAAAAGGGCAAATTCAAGATGCGACGTCAGATAAAAAAAAGAGTAATGAAACAAAGAAAATTACTTGTTGCAATAGCAAAACAACACTACTGCAACATCAAAAACAAAAAATGCAATCTGAGATGCAACCTCAGAGAAAATACTAATGTAACAAAGAAATGTTGCTTGTTGAAATAACAAACTAAGTCTACTGCAACAGAGCTCACCGAAACCCTAGCCATCGCGACATCTCTCAGATCTAGATCTAGAAGAGAAGCAGGAGAAGGAGGATGAGAAGGAGGAGCAGAAGGAGAACTTAGATCTAGAGGAGAGGTGGATGAGAGGAAGGAGGATGTCTCAGATCTAGACCTACCTCGCTCGGAACTGCCACCACCGCTCTCTTCTCCAGTTGCATGGAGGTTGTAGAGCGAGGGAAGAAGGCTGGGAGGGAGAGAGGGAGGGGTGGCTCACTAGAAATCGCCACCATCGCCTCCCTATCCAGTAGCATGGAGGTCACAGAGAGAGGAAGAGAGAAAGGAAGGGAGTACGAACAGACGAGGTGACGGTAAGCTAGATGTGAGCGTGGTAGCCGTCCCAGAGAGCAGCAGCGCGCGAGAGCAATAGCAAGCACAGCAGCGAGCGGCGCAGTGCAGAGGAGTGGAGAGAGGGAGCGGGCGAGGCAACGGACAGAGAAGAGACCAGGTGCGGAGGCTTGTGAGGACGGGACGGATAAGCCGACGGGACGCATCTCACGAGGACGGGACGGTCGGATGGGGCGCATTGCAAGTTGAGTCTGTCCGAATGGACGGACGTTCTAGAAGTAGCTTTATCGTTTCATAAAGTGCATAACAAGAGTTGATTCTCAAGCATATTGTAATTACGACCTAACCACACTGTCTCTAGTCTGCCGGCTACCATGGCTACCATTGCCGAAAAGGTCACCGTCCTTGAGGATCTCCGCAGAGCGCAGCGTGCGAATGGCCCGGCCGCCGTGCTGGCCATCGGCACGGCAACCCCGGCAAACTGCGTGCTACAAGACCAGTTCCCCGACTGGTACTTCCGTGTCACCCGTAGCGACCACCTCACGAAGCTCAAAGCCAAGATGACGAGAATATGTACTGTTTCAATTCAATCATTCTCAATTGTCGAAACATTTTCTACTCTACTGAGTGAGAAAAAAAAAACAAGATGACAATGTTCGCTTCCATCTCAGGTAACAAATCAGGCATCAAGAAGCGCTATTTCCACCACACGGAGGAGACGATCAGCAGGCACCCGGAGTTCCTAGACCGCGCGCTGCCGTCGCTCGGCGCGAGGCTGCGAACCACCGCGGACGCCGTGGCAGAGCTGGCCGCGGCGGCGGCGGGAGCAGCGATCGCGGAGTGGGGCCGCCCAGCGGCCGACATCACGCACCTCGTCGTCGCCACCAACTCCGGCGCCGACGAGCCGGGCGCGGACCTCCGACTCGCTTTGCTACTAGGACTCCGTCCGACCGTGCGCCGCACCCTGCTCTACCTGCACGGCTGCTCGGCGGGGCTCGTCGCGATCCGCGTCGCCAGGGACATCGCCGAGAACAACCGCGGCGCCCGCGTGCTCGTGGCCTGCGCCCACACCGTGCTCCTCACCTTCGGCGCGCCGGACGAGGCCCGCCTCGACGCGCTCGTCACCTCGGCGCTGTTCGCCGACGGTGCCGGCGCGGTCGTCGTCGGCGCCGACCCGGTGCTGCCCGTCGAGCGCCCCGTCTTCCACTTGGTGTCCTCGGCGCAGGCGACGCTGCCGGCGACTGAACGTACCGTGGGGATCAGCCTCGGCGAGAGCGGCGTCGAGTACGGCGTGTCCGTGGAGGTGCCGGCGCTTGTCCGCGACAGCATAGAGCGGTGCCTGGCGGACTCGATGGCGCCGCTCGGCCTCGCGAACGCGAAAGACGGCGGCGGCGGCGGCGGCTGGAACTGGAACAGCCTTTTCTGGGCGGTGCACCCTGGTGGCCGTGCGCTCTTGGACAGCTACGAGGCCGCGCTGGGCCTAGAGACAGCGAAGCTCGCGGCTAGCCGGCGCGTGCTGGCCGAGCACGGCAACATGTTGGGCGCGACCATCATCTTCGTCCTCGACGAGATACGGCGGCGCCACCAAGATGGTGGGGAGGAAAAGGTGGACTGTAAGTGGGGGATCATGACAGGACTTGGCCCGGGACTTACAATTGAGACTATAGTTTTGCATACTGCCGGCAGCCGGAACGAAGACTAGCTTATTATGATCACGGCTTCATATACTCATACACAAGGGATGCGCTACATGGTTTGGGTTACTTAAACTACTAGTATAATGTCCGTTTAAAATACTAGTATAATGTCCATGCTAACGCTACGGCAGTACGGACAAATCAAATAACTAAAAGATATACTCCTTTCAGTCCTCTAATAACTGACGTTTTGATGTTGTCCTAAATAAAATATTATAAACTTGTAGACTAACTTGATTTGCATATGTTAAGTTTGGAAATGTGAAAATTTATAAACATTAGCCCATAACTTCACACAAGAATTATGTTGATATTATCATTTTCGTCCCTTTTTCACTTTTCCTCATTACCTTCATGTGCATATTATTAGAAAAATTATGGACGAACTTTTTCTAATAATTATTATAGATTAATAATTATACAAGACATTTTTATATTTATTCTTAAATAATATCTTTGTAATAAAAAAACACTTCTAAGTCGCACCCATGTATGTTTCTCATTAGTTATTAAAATTCAGAAAAAATATTATACAATATTTTATTCACCTTCCAAAATTATCGATATTAGGTCTGTCCATAGGTTTTTATGTATTTTGGATACATTTTATTTTAAAACATTTAGATTGCCAAATATACCTGTTAACTGAACTAACAGAAAGGGATTTCAAACCACGATGATCCAATGTAAAACAAGTCCAAATTCTTACTGCCAAATGGCAGCTACATCTGACATTATATTATAGTGTAACCTTCAGAAAATCACCTTATATGGGTATAAATATAGTTGTACATTAATTTCTAAATACCAACACGATATCTTAAATATAGTAAAAAGAAGTTTCAGAAACCACAAAATTAATCAATACACAAACCCAAAGAAGATTAGACATGTTCCTAGAACAAATTAACAAAATACCTTCATATGTGCACGGCTCAGACTGCTTCATTAGCTCCCCAATAAAAAGCACAGTGGAGGTTGTGCCATCACCTCTTGAGTCATCCTGTTCCATAGTCGTCCTCGCAATCATGATTACAGTCGACAGGTTGCTCGTTTGTGAGGAAGATAGCTAGTGTACACGAAAGGTCGCTTGTCGGTCAGGAAGATAGTGTACACGATAGGTCGCTTGTCGGTGAGGAAGACATTGTATATCACATGTCGCTCGGTGCCATTGCTGGTGGACTGAAATCCATCCATGCCTTCGTCAATCAGGAAGTGTGTCTTGAAGTGGTGTCACGGCCTGATGAGCCCATCCTCTGCGTCATTCAGCACATCTTAAACCAGAAGCTTGACATGGTAATTCCTGCCCCCTAGAACTATCCAGTGCTCAGAAATGTCATTCAGCCCTGTAGGACACCTCTCCCAACCCAAAATTTCTTTAAAAGAGAACCAAAACACATGCTCTGCAACTGCAGATTCCTAGCGGATGGAGAACTACCATCTTTTATTGCATCTTGAGTTTGCTCTAAATCGCAGGCATCACAGCACTCCAAGAGTCTTTACAAAATTTACTCTATAAATCATCATTTAGAGAGTCATTTGAGTATAAATCTTTTTTTTATGTCTTTGTACCCTCTAATAACTTTTCTATATCTTGTGTGCACTCAAACAGCTATCCTCGCTCCCTAACTTTGGCCAGAGAAAAAAAATTCAGAAAAATCAGGATATATATAATACCACACAGTAGTATGCTTGATGGCTCCTATAGAAATAGACAATGAGGTCCACGTGAGTTAAAACATAAAAGCAATGGCTCGACCTTCATCCCTATCCACCTGCGTGGCTTCCTCGAGTGGCTTCATCTTTTCTCTGTTCATCTTCCCATGCATGTATCTCTATCTGACCATGCTCCATCGTCCAGTGCCTCATCAGTGCCCGGTGCCGGGCCGCTAGCAGGGAGAGGGAGCAAAGCTTTGAAGAGCACTGGGACCAGAATGGCCAGGCACCTAGGTCACCGACTATCGTAGTTTGTCGTTGCCCAGGACCATCAGCCGTGCTATATATCTACGGCAGCATGGCTAACGCTGCTCTAGCCCCGAGATGGATGTATGAACAAGGTAGAGGGGGACTAAGGGCAGTCCCAATGGGCAGTTTCTTGACTCAGTTTCCAAGAGACAAATAGAACAATTAATTAGCTATAGAAACTATCTTCTCCAACCCACAGTTTCTACAATAATTAATATACAAGAGATAACTTAAATGTAACACAAAAATACAATAGATCAACTATGGCAAGCAACCATGTAGCCTACTGTAAGGGCAGTTTACGATCTCATCATCAAACAATATACACGATCTCATCATCTAATTGCACATCATATATAGTACCAGCAAACATAATGCCCAATGATTACAATAGTTTAGGAATAAAGATAACAGAAATCACATATAGTTGACAAACAAAGAACTAAAGTTCAGGCAGTGCATATAGCAAAATAGTAATAAAATGGCATCATCCAGAAGCCATATTTGCATCAGGTCACGCAGCAGTCCAGAATCAAACAAGCATAAACTCCAGAAACCAGGTCACCAGCACTCCACAAGCAAAATAACTCGAGCTCCAGCAGTCATCAGCCGCACATGACTTCAGTCACCATATCTCTGCAGAACATAACAGTAAACATAGATGAACTAGCATGAACAGATGTGTACCTAAAACAGATAGCTGCAGCACATAACAGCAAACAAATAACAGCGCGTCCTGGAGGGAGGAGAACCAGCTGCCGCCGGCGGCGCCGGCGGTAGCAGCAGCGCCGCAGAGGAAGACAAGTACACTTGGGTGCCGGTGCGCGCGTGGCCAGGCTGACCAACTTGTCGCTCCACCTGAGCGCCGTGCAGCAGTCGCGCTGGCTGGACCACCGCGACGAACGCAGATGGGTGGAGAGGGCGTCGGCGGCGGAGGCGGAGGCGATGGCCCCGGACGACGCCGAGGAGCGACAGCTGAAGCTTGCGCGCGACCTCAGCAACGTCATCTCCACATCCTGGTACGGCTTCTGGTGCCCACTGCACGAGATGGCGAAGAACGTGGCGAAGGCCGTGGACCCCGACGGCGCGGTGTGGCCGCGCCCTGAGAGCGCCGCCTGGTGGCGGTTCGGGTACCTCAGCGACGAACTCCCCGCCGCCACGGCTTCGTGCACCTCACGCGGGGCAGGCGGCGCGCGCCCGCGGGCTCGTCGCCGACGCGCTCGCGCGGACGCACCGCTCGCCGACGCCGTCCTCCTCCCGCTGCAGGAGCTCAAGCGCCTCATCGACCACCTGATGGAGGTGAACAGCAATAACCTCCGCGGCAGAGGTGGGAGGGAGAGACGGCGACGCAGATCGGCGCCACCGTCGCGCCGGACACCTGCAGGAGAACCCTTGCTCAGGCGTAGCGCAAGCATGTCGTCGCTGAACGCTGATGGTAGCTACGTAGCAGGCTGCGGCGGCCAATGGAGGAGGACACGGAGTCGTCCTCGGCGGCAGGGGCGGCGGCGGCAGGGAGGTCGGCGGAGGAGGCGGAGTTGGAGCGGTCGCTGTTGATGAGAGCGAGCTGAGGTCGGCGAGCGCCTTCTAGGCCGAGCGCGGGAGAAAGAAGGCCGGCGGCGGTGGAGCATGAGATCCGCCATTGATGACCAAGACATCGGTCGTTTCTCCCCAACGCGAACGAGCCGGTGTCGATGTGCCTCGTGCCTTGCGTAGACGTCGTTCCCTGAACAAGAAATCGTTTCTCTGTTTTTCCTTCTCTCCCTTCATTTATTCCAGTGCCATGTCAGCAAAATGATGAGGTGGCAAGGTAATTAATAGAGATAGAAACCGCCTCTTAATTGTCATTGGGACTGCCCTAACAGAACTCGGGAGTGAGCCGCCGCTTAGCCTGCGAGATCCAGAACCCCAGCAGCCCTGGCAGGCATCGTGCCCCGTTCGTCATGGCCTCCACACCCCCCAAGACAGCGTGCCCTGCCACGGCCACGCGATGTCGCCCAGCACCCGACCCTTCTCTCGTCTCGGAAGGGGAAAAAGAAAAAAAAAGGTGGGCTCCAATGGAGCGGCAATGGGAATCGAACCCTGGTCACGACATTGTATGCAGGTCGCGTGAGTGGGTGGAAGCGCAGACTGAGACTGGGCGCTGAGTTTGAAGCCTTGGATCAAACTTTTGTGGGCAGCCATCAGATCTGATCTATGTGTTTTATTAGCCATTGATTTTAATAGAAACAAAATTTTGTGTGCATTTTTTAGGTACATAATGATTAAGGCTCTCAGCGGGGGATGTTTTCTTTGGTGGACCAAGCATAATTTTGTTGGGTCAATTATAGTGGAGACTAGTCCTGTCTATTTCAAATTATAAGATATTTTAGTTACTATAAATACTTAGCTTTTCGTATGCACTTAGATATATGCTATATCTATATACATAGCAAAAATAATGTCTATTAATGTCATAATGTCTTGTATTTTATAATGGAGAGATATACGAATAATAAAAGAAAAAGAGGTACAAGCAGCAAAATTTAAGAAACGAAAACGATAAAAAGAACATAAAGAAGATCACAATTGTTGCTCTAGACATTCTTCTATAAGTGGGCAAAAGTTCTTTTTTGCTCTATGGATAATTATCGCAAACTCTTTTTTGAAAAAAGGACCTGTAATTTGATATTAATGGCATATTTTCTTGGAAGGTGTGGTCATTCCTTGAGACCAAATACTCTAACTCATTAGTATGATGATTTCCAAGTAGAAATAGACTCCCAACTAAAGTGCTCCAAAATGGTGTTCAATCTCGACGTCAGTGGTAAGATCAAGATTAAATCAACAAGCTTGTGTGAAGTCACAACTCAACAAGAGGTGTTCAAGGGTTTCCTCCATAGGTTGGATGCATAGGAAACAATAACAAGTGGGAAAATCCAAGTTCATCCTTCTCAAAATTTCTCTTACGCTGAGTCAATATTTTAGGACTAACCAAAAGAAGATTTTATGTTTTTATTGGTAGGATGACCTCTAAATCCATTTGAAAGTCAGGCATACCTCTCTGTGATCAACTAGAACTCTGTAATCTTTAATATATCTCTCCACCAAAAAATCCCTTGTTTGTATGACCAGGTGGTTTGCCATTGCTATACTTGTTTTCCCATACTAAGTGGACCTATGGGATATCCTCATTGTTAAAATATTTATGAAGATTTTTCGTAACGAGTGCTTCATTTTGTGTTCTTAAGTTAATGACACACAAACCACCCTCATCTTTGGGTTTGCATGCAACTGTCATGCTGCTTTTGGGGGATTTTTTTGCATTGATATTAAATCCCCTCTGTAGGCATTGCTTTCTTAAGGTGCACAAGTAAAAGGTGGGGAGAGCAGTGAAGACTAAGTTATTGAGGTCAAAAAGACAAACTCAGCAAAGAAAAGTTGAGATATTGACAAGTCTACATTCACATTTGTGAGTAGTGGTATGAAATTCTCATCCTTTGGCTTATTGACATCTAAAGGTAATTCATAAGCAAAAGGCAAAAAGCCCTTGAACAACCAATGTGTTTATGTTGATGTGGAGCTCAGGCTAGGGATTACTTTTGTTTGTGTCATACTCTACGGGTTGCAGGGGTAGGCGAGAGGTGGTGACAACCCTATCTATCCTTTGTAATCCTCCATGTATGGTATGGCGTAGAGTACTAGGCTAGATAGAACTTAGCAACCACTTTAAGTCGAAGTCGATGTTTGAAGTAAGCAAGTAAAGAGTCAACTGTATCATGAACTTAGGTTGTCCTCTCTGCAGGTACCGAGGCACCTAAGAAGGGGTGATTTAGGCAATTCAAAACTATTTCAAAACTTTGGCCTCTAATTTCAACCTAAGCAAAACCTATATAAAGATAAAATAGCTAGATGTGCAACTAAGGTTTTGCTAGGTGTATTGCCATCTACCACAAAAGAGGTATGCAACATAGGTTTCAATCCTATCAACAACTAGCCTATCACCAAGCTTGGAAGGTATAGAACAAAACCAATGTACACAATATAAATGTGAAATCTTAATTGAGATAGAGATGAAAACTTCTTTCGACAACTATGGTATTTTTATGAGCTATCGAGACGTGCGCAAGATTTCACCAAGTCCTCATTGGAGCCTCTCGTAAGGAAGCCCCCACAAGGACCAAGCTTCTAGTTGGGTAAATGCATTGATAGCACCATGCATTCCCCATGTGCAAGTGGGTCTTTGAAATGCCTCTCCTGGACCGCTTCCTGTGATCTTCACTATCGAGCTTTTAGCCAAACTGCTGCGGGCCTCGTTCCCTCCAGCTATACAAACATATGCATAAACATGGTAATAATCCAACTAAATTAAGCATATAATCAAAGTAGACAATAAACAATATAATTCAGAACATAAATATTGAATAGAGCAAAGTCATATCTATAGTATCTAGCAAATATATAAACAGAATGATACAAATAGGGAGATTACAAGGATTTCCAAAGCAATGTTCTTGACAAGGTCCAAAACCCAAGCAAAGCTTGCCACCTTCTACTTCTAACCTATGTAGCTATGCTCAAGTATTGGTCGAGCTCTAAGGAGACTACGGTTTCTAGCTCTAATGACATCATTAAATGACTTGGTTGACTTGGTGCTCTCAACCCAGGGGGTAAGGGTCTCCTTATATAGGCTAGTGGGATGAATCAGGGCCCTAAGATCAAATTGACTTCAACCAATAGCGTAGATTGGACCTCAATGGTGGTGGAGAACCCATGTGAGAAGGTCACTAACAGGTGGGCTAGGGGGAGACTTCATAGTACTAGCCACATACTCTAGTAAGCCCTACTTTGGCTATTCTATCATGAGAAAGGCTACTCACGCATTGGGAGTGGAGAGATGGTGGGAGTAGCGTGTACCCTCCTGGCAACGAGCTGGATGCTGGAATACTATGTTCTTGGTTGGCGCGGACCCATTCTTGCCTTGGAGGATCCGTGGCCTGGGTTGACGTATGCAAGATTTCGTTCTACATATGTCATGTGATAAGGAAACCCCAGCTGGGTTATAATAAGCACTTCGAATCATCATTGCCCTTTGATCATGGAGACTCAATCCTTTGACCTTCATCATAGTTAACTGATGAAACAATAATACTTGTGGTTATGAGAAAGAGTATGATAAAAAGTGTTTGCTCAAGTTTAGGATCACTTAGATTCTTTTAACAACTAATGATGAGTTAAAATGTTGAAAGCAAGGATTCACTTTTAGCGAGCTTTTATGCAAAAGAACTCTGAATTCTTGCTAAAGCCTTACCTTGAATCCCCTCAGCTTGCATTCCTAAGTCTTCTCCCTTTTTATGTTAGTTGAGTCTTGCGGAGTACTTTTGAACTAAGGGTTTCTTAACTTCTATTGCAGGTTCTGACTTCTGCTGCTAATGGAGGTTATGTCGGGGGCGCGACATGATTTGTCCATCTCTTCTATCTTAGATGCTTCACCTATGTTACTTTCGCTACCCTACACGCCTTTTGGAACTTAATTAAGTTTATACTCCATCCTATTTTGTAAACTGGTTATAAATCTTCCACACTCCAATGTAAGTTATTTTTGTAAGAAATGTTGTAACATTGTGGTGACTCCATGTTGATCCTGAATGAATTGTGAAACATGGATGATTCGGGGTTCTGCGGGGACACCCAACAGACTATCCGAGTTATGTGACTCACATGCGTAAGTCAGAGATCTTAACAAAGAAAGAACCGAAGGATGGAGGCTGAAAAGCATTTCCATCTAGATATCCTAATATCTATATGTGATTATTTGGGTACATTCGGATATACCAGGGTCCTCGTGAGGTCTCAAGTGTGTCTCGTAGCAGCGTGTTAGAAATTAATCTAAACTTGCATCCAAAGGTAATATTCAAGTGCAATAATTGTACATTATCACTGATAACAATGGCTAGACTTACTGTTCTAACTCAATTAGTTTTGTATGATCGGCAGTGCTTGTGAAAGATTTGCGGTGACACATGTACAAGAGTCCTTTATTATCCCCTCCGTGGTCCATTTTCATATTTGTTTATCAAATGATTATATGTTCTATATTGTGTTAATTCTAAACTTTTGGCCATTGTTAAGAAAATACTTGTCAAACTGTATAGTGAGAATATTCTTCAATTAATGGAAAAAGGGAGTGGCATCATCACCCAGTTATCTAATTTAACTGCAAGAACAATAATATTGACTTCCGATGACATTTGATCCGCATAACGGGTAGCTCAAACCAAATGAATATAAGGGAAGCGAACTACGTACCAAACTTCTCAAAGTGGAAGTTTGCACGAAAAAAAATACATATTGGAGATTTCATTTTGTCAATATGAAATATTTTCTTCGCCACATTATGGAAATGTCTATACAGTAGAGTTATTGAGCCTGCAGCGCCACACTCTCCATGACTATGTTAATTTCATGATAATATTGGTATTTAATTTTACACTACAATTATCTTATCGTGTAATCTGTGTGTTCTAGACAAAAAGTTTTGCTGTCCTGTAGCAACGCACGGCATACATACTAGGAAAGGGAGAATGCACAGGGAAAAGGAAGGGAAGGCCACACACTTGTGTCCCCGTGATGAGGAGATTTGAAATATTTTTTTTATTTTCCTAGATTGATTAAATAATTAACTCAAAATTTTCAAAAATTAATGGGCCAGATTTCTTTGAAGTAACTATCTCGTGCCATGTCCTTGTCCAAAATTCCTTTTCGGTTTGAAAAGTGTTGTCGTATTTTCCACCAGATGACACAAGAATCACATAAAGTGTACATTAAAAACTTAAAAAGTACAATGGAAGTTGCCATTTAAGTCGTTGGCCGTTACCATACCAGCACCAGCATACATTGTTTTCACATGAATGCACACAATTACGATTGACAGACATTGAGCATCTTTGTGTGCGCCTCCTCGAACGTGTATAAATAGCTCTACAAAGCTCAGTTTGACAGCTTCTTTACGTCAGGCAAAAACCATGCCCAGAAGCAGTGACCATTCGGCCACCGTACTGCATGACATCCACCAGAGACAACGAGCCGACGGCCCCGCGGCCATGCTGGGCACCGGCACGGCAAACCCGGCCGGTGAGCTGCGTGCTACAAAAACAATTCACCGACTGGTTCTTTCACGTCACCAAGAGCGATCACCTCGCCGAGCTCAACGCCACAAGACGATATGTGAGAATTTGCTTTTGTTTAATTAACGGAAACACTCTCAGGGAGAGAACGACGAGAAAATTGTTTCACGTAACCACAGGTGACAGATCAGGAATCAAGAAGCGACGGTGCCTGGATCGAACGGGGTCTTCTGGGCGGTGTACCCGGCCAGGCGGCCCTGCGGTCTTGGACAGCTACGAATCCGCTCTCGGTCTAGAGCCGGGGAAGCTTGCGGCCAGCCGCCACGTGCTAATTAGTGAGTACGGCAACATGATGGGCGCCATGATCTTCTTTCTTCTCGACGAGATATGCCGCCGCTGCGAAGAGGATGCTAAAAAGAACTGCCGGGTGATGTCGGGGCTCGGCCCCGGACTCACAATCGAGACAATTGTGTTGCATGCCACCGGCAGCAAGGACGAAAACTAGTGCTTCCGTGGCTTACATGTACTAATTAAAAGAATGCGTAACACGATTATAGGCTATTTATTATGTGACAAGTGGAGTTTCACTTCTGGGCAGGGTTTTGCATGAGGTCAGACAATGTTGTGCCAGAGGTTAGCGAACTGTACTTTTAGCCATTACTTTTCTAATCAGCGAATAGACCAGGTTTTGGCATGCTGTTTGGCTAGGGCAATGACCTCTCGGTATTATGTATGGATTTTATTTTGGAGATTTGCAATGAGCAAGACAATACGGCTTATGAAGTTGTTGGGAATTGGACTTAGTCATGAAAAGTAGTCCCAATCTTTGGAGTTAAGATTCACAAGGATTAACTCTCTAATTTCTGTTCTGGAGTTTTTTCTACAGGAATTCAAATACAGCAAAGATAAAAGTTGACTTCGTCAAGGTACCAACTCGACTTCGCTTAAGGTGACTTCGTCTTCGCCTCCAGATAGCAAACATGGCAAAAGAAAAAGCAAAGACGAAGTCAACTTCACTCGTCGATCAATTATGCAAATCGACTAAGTAAAGACTGCAGACTAAACATGAAAAAAGACGACTTCGCCCTCACCCAAATAATGTGTTCTAATCATTAGTATGAAGGGCAAAATAGTCTATTAGTATATTGGGTGAAGTCGGGGGCCCTATAAATACCCCGTCTGACATGTACTGTACAAGCTTAGAATGTTCATGATGGTCATTTCTTGAATCTGATTCTTGATGTTTGAGTGATTGTTTACGAAGTCCTGAACTTTCACCCAACATTTTGGCGCCCACCGTCTGTGTGTGCTCGAAGACTTACACAACCACAAGGTTAAGATGGGAAGACCAGGGAAGAAAGCTGTCAATGGGGCAACAGAGGATGAACCATCAAGAGGAGAAGATCAAGGCATCAATAACATTTTACCCCAACAACAAAATCATGCAGAAATAAGTGAAGCCAAAGAACGAAGACTCAAAGAACTCGAGGACCAAGTTTCAAGGAAACAAAAAGAACTCGAAGAATGCCACGCAAGAGCAAGAGAGAAGTCCCTCAAGCAAAGAATAGAAGAAGCCGAAGCCACTCTTCGCGAGTTAAATGAGCAACTGCAAAGTGCAAGTCACGAAGTCATAAACATAGAAGACCCAAATGTAGCAACCAAAGTTTCAAAAGACAAGAACTCTCATAAATCATTCATATCAATTGACACAAGTTCACCCTCTTTCAATAGATTTGCAACCGACGCAATGACCCCTGGGCTACAAGTTCAACATGATACCACTTTTGATGGTCAATCTGATCCAAGACAATTCTTGATGAGCTTTGAAGTTGCAGTAATATCCAGAGGAGGAGATGAAACCACACTCGCCAAATCACTTGTCATAGCAGTTAGAGGACCAGCCCAAAAGTGGTACTCTTCACTCAAGGCAAAATCCATACACTCATGGGATTAACTCAAAGAAAATTTACTAGTTGATTTCCAAGGCTTTCAGCCAACTTGCTTGACAGACATTGATCTTTTTAATTGCAAGCAACAAATTAAAGAGCCTCTGAGTCAATACTTCAAAAGATTTGTACGGATCAAAGCTCAAATTCCATTCCAGACAAGGTAGTCAATATAGCTGCAATCAAAGGACTTTGGGTAGGACAGTGTGCATCACACTTAGCCAGGGAAAAGCCATCCACAGCGGCAGAATTTTATGAAGTCATTCAAAAATATTGCAAGTTAGATGATGACTACAAGAAAAGAATTGAAGAAGAAAATAACTTCAGAAATCAAGCGAAGCAAAAGAATAACAATCTTCACATGCCAAGATCAAACAACTTTGAGTGAAGACCCTTTGCTCCGCATAATCAACTCAATCAAATAGAGAATGACACCACAACATCCAAGAGCAACTTCACAAGCCCAAATCACTTCAATCAACGAAGTCAATATCATCAAAGAACCTTTGAAAGAGGTAGCTTTGCACAAAGAGGAAGAGGAAGAGCATCCCTCAAACCAGAAGATATGTATTGCATCATCCATGGTAAAGGGGCTGGTCATACATCTAAGATGTGTCCCAAAGTGAAGAAAATCATAGAAGAAACACAAGAATAAAATCGGCAGCTAGCTAGTCGAAAGTTGTAAACAACATCAGACAGGAATCACAAAGCCGTCATCAAAATTATTTCTCATTACACTATGGACATTTTGAGGCAATATTACCAGGACCACATCCGACTTACAGCTATTAACCTTTAGCAATGTACCACCCAATGCAAAACCAATGGAGGCCAAATCAAGCTCAGCAATCAAGCAACCAAACATCACAACCTAAGGCTTCAGTTGCTAACAATAATCCTCATTAGAGTCCAGCAAAACAAGAAAATAGTCCATCAACTTCAGTGATGAACAACAACGCAATCATCCCAAGCAGAAGAATAATATTGACAATTTCAGGAGGAAATAGTATGGAGCATGAAAGCAATAGTAAAAAAGAAATTACTTTAGAAGAATAAATTCAATCTCAATGGAAGGTCCATTCAAGAAAACAAATGGTCTCATTTGCCAATAACATTTTCAAAGAAGATTTGCAACTAAAAGATTATCCACATATGGATGCAATGGTGTTGGTATAAATTAACTGCACTCTATTAAATAAGTTTTAAGTAGGATTAACTGCAAGCGCACATATATCATACCAGTGTCACATTTTACCTGGAGGTTTTAAATATCGTATCCACAAGGAACAGCTGTGATGATGACCAAGTATATAGACTTACCCCTACAATTAGGCTAGATCATATCAAGAAAAAGGAAATAGCTAATGCACTCTGGTTCTGACTCCAGTAAACTTTGTATAATATCGTCTTATCGGGCAAGTAACCCGAATAGGAGAAGAAACAGAGTAATCTCCTACCAGGCACCTATAAGCCTATCAGTCCTATCAATAGAATGTGGACTACAGAGGAATCAGCATAGCTATAAAGTCACCTACGCGAGCTACCACTGTCTGGCTGATCAGGGGACATCCACAAGTAAACCTAGCCAAGGCACCACGCCTACACTACGAAATACTACTTCAACCAAGCAATTACCAAGATCAAAGCACTCAATACGAGTTGTGAACCAAAGAACGAATAATAACAAGTTGCTTACTTAAATCAGAATGGTAAGTACAAAAGTACATCAGAACGTAGCTCCGGGCGAGGGAACTAGATCCAGACGAATAGAGCCACGAAGAAGTGCCGATATGTCGGAACTCCTCTAGAATCTCTACTCCTCTACTCAATCTCTCTAATCTCTAAACAAGACTAGATCTAGAAGAACTAGTCTCTCCTAATTGCTACATCTAGATGAACTAGAACTAGATGAACTAGAACTAGAACAACTAGAGGGACCCTAACCCTAATTATGTAGAGAATATGAAGCACCGGTGTGTAGAATGCCTCCAGGAAGGGGGGTCTGCCCCTGTATTTATAGCCCGGTGAGATCAACGTGCGCCGTAGGATCAAACCGACTTAACTAAGGGTCGAGATGCATGAAAAGAGGCGGTGGAAGAAGCTTCCAGAAGGCGGCGGCCAGAAACCCTAGGGTGGCACCGGCCGGCGCTATGGTGGGGCCGGCCGCCAGGCCCTCCATTGCTTCGGGTACCTTCTCGATCCTTTCTGAGTCTTCCCATGACGTTTCCCGTGGCGGATAAGTTTCGTGTTTATTTTGCATTAGAATCCCTCTTTTCAGCTTTTCTGAAATTCACCCTAGAAAACACAGAATATGCAAAACTCGTGGAAATTGTCAGATAAAACCCTAGACTAGTGTGTTTTCATCTGTTCTCTTGTGTCTAAAGTTGTAATAAATATATGACGTTATCGACCGTCAACAAATGGTGATTGAAGCAAATAATGATGGTTGGTCAGTTTCAAAAATATTAGTGGATGGTCACCCATTGAACTAAAAGACGACTTTGCCCTCACCCAAATAATATGTTGTCATAATTAGTATGAAGGGCAGAATAGTCATTTAGTACATTGGGCGAAGTCAGGAGCCATATAAATACCCGCTATGACATGTACTGTACAAACTCACAATGTTCATGATTATCATTCCTTGAATCTGATTCATGATGTTTGGGTGATTGTTTACAAAGTCCTAAACTTTCACCCAACAGAAGTGCTCAGAGATAATGCAGTAAATTTCACTACTGCATGTTTCCTTTTTTAAGGACGGCTGTAAAGTTAGGGCGGTTTGGTAGCCACCCCTACCAACTCCAATAGTTTAGCAAATTTGATTTGGGAAATGTTGTTATTTGCCAACTCCCAAAACGATATCGGAAGGGAACAAAAAGAGCATCTCTAAGTGTTTGACAATTTTGATTTGGCAAATTTTTTTTTGGACCCGTGCAGTGGCCTTGTCTCGCGCTCGTGGGGATCTGTTTCGCGCGAGTTTCATCTGGACGTCCCGCGTGCTACTGCCGAGGAAGGACAAAGTCGCTGCTCGGAGGAACGCCCAAGAGATGGAGTCCAGGTCGCTGCTGCCTAAGACTCCATGAAGCCGGCGTATGGCCCAGATGTCCAAGGTACGCACGAGATGGATTCATACATGAATAGCTCACAGCAAATCCTGTGTATTTTGTTGGATGTTCTGAGCCACGGAATTGTCATTTGCCACGCATGAGGGCTTCCAGACGACGATGATCACAGTTGCTGGAATTGTACACATGTTTTCGAATAAAAAAAGACCTGGTGGTTCGGTCCCTGGCTATGTTGTTATTTATCGCGATAGAGAAGGCAGTCACCAGAGGATGTTTCAAGATTATTTGGCACATAATTTGATGTATGGTCCAGATTTATTTCGTCGGAGGTTGTTGTTCTTTGACTTCAGATTGGTTCATAGTATTTGTTTAATTTCTATATGAGTTGTTGAACTTTTGTTTCTTTTCTTTAGATTCAGAATGAGTAGGGATCTTTTTTCTACGCATAATGAATACTGTTGAAGCACATGATAATTATTTTGTGTAAAACAGAAATGCTGCAGGTGTACGTGGATTGAGTTGCTTCCACAAAGTCACTGTCGCTCTTCATATGCTCACATATGAGGTTCCTACTGATGCAACAGATGAGTATGTTCACATTAGCGGAAGCACTGCTCTTGAGAGCCAATGTAAGTTTGTTGCAACAGTTATAGAAATATTTGAAACAGAATACCTCAATCATCCCAATGAGGCTGACATAGCACGTTTACTCGCACTCAACGAGAAAAGAGATTTTCCTAGAATGTTTAGAGTCCATCAATTCTATGCATTGGGCGTGGAAGAATTGTCTAGTTGAATCACAAGATCAATATAAGGGCCATGTTAACAAGCCAACTGTCATTTAGAAGCTGTTGCGTCTCACGACCTTTGGATATGGCATGCATTTTTTGGGATGCCCGGGTCTCATAACGACATCCATGTCCTTCACCGGTCTTCTTTTATTTGCAAACCTTGCAGAGGGTATAGCTCTAGAGGTGAACTGTAGCATTAATGGTCACAATTACAAGATGGGTTATTATGATGGTATATACCCCTTATGGTCTACTTTAATGAGTATATCTCTCTTCCTATGGGGAACAAGAGAAAATATTTTGCCAGAGTGCAAGAATCGGCGAGGAAGGATGTTGAAAGAAATTTTGGGGGTTTTCAGTCTAAGTTTGCCATTGTTTGACAACCAGCTCGTGTTTGGGACACAGAGACGCTTGCATTGATTATGAGGGCTTGTGTGATCATGCACAATATGATTGTTGAAGATGAAAGAGATGTGGACCCTAATGAGTGATTTGACTTTGGTGGTCAAAACGTGCAACCTTCTCATGTTATTTCTATTCGCACACTAGCTGAATTTATTAAAGCGCATAAAAAGATCTGAGACAAGGAAACACATTTCAACTCATTTCCAGTTGAAAGAAGACATCGAGCACCTATGGCCTGTTTTCATTCAAGTGTACTGAAAAATTTTATTAAAAATGTGTACTAAACAATTTCTTATAAGTGTACTGATAAGAGGCCACCAGCACAGGCCATTGATCAGCACGAAATCGCTTCTACATGCACAGTTGACGTGCAGCACGTTGTCACTAGCAGATTTTGTCGGAGGCACAGGCGACCAGCAGCACGTTGTTAGCTTTTGCTTCTGCCGGCAACGAAGATCTGCTGGGTGGCATGCACGTCGGCATCCAAGACACATGAAATGCACTCAAACAAAATATGATACCTTCGTCTATTAATCAAATTTCCATTAATAAATACAGTCAAACAAAATATGATACGCTGCATCTTTAAATCAAATTTGCAGGAACATAAAAATAGGACTGATTCAAAGTACTACATGTTGCTCTGTTCGCTTGAGCTTGTCAGCCGAATCTGTCAGCCATTCAGCAGTATTTTTCTCTCAAAAAAATCAGCCAACAGGCCATGGCTTATCATCTAAACGAACAAGGTAAAAATGGATGGCATGAACTAAAACTAATTTGCCATATGTCGTGCAATGATCTTCTTCTTCATTATCTCAAGCCACTGCAGCTGCATTGGGTCGAGGGAGGTCATGTCCGCTAGCATTATTTCTTTATCCTCCTTCATCAAGTCTGCTTCAACTTTTTTTGGTCATTTGACAATTGCTTCTTCACAAGCTCAAGCAAAGCCTTATCTACCTCAAGCAAAGCCTTTTGTATCTCAATTGAAGCCACGTAACCTCTCCTCTCTTGTCTTCTCTCTTTCCCTATCAAAAGCCTCCTTCTTCTCCCACATCTTGTCCAAAGCTTCAATACAAGCGTCACCGCCTCCCCGCCTAAGAGCTTCTTTTGACTTCTTTTGACCCATTGGCCTCTTTCGTTCTTCCGAACCTGGAGCTGCTATCTCTTGCGCCTTTTCATTGTTGTTGGCTACTACATTGTTTGGCGTGGAGTTGTTGTTAGTCTTCTGTTTCTGTTTTGTCTTGGCTTGTTTTCGCAGCTCAGACAGTTCATTCCTCTTTGTCTTCCACTTGTCTTCATCCTTCAACCTGTTCCAACAATGTAGAAGAGTAAATGACTTCTTGTCCTTGTCTACTCCTGTGTACATCTCAGATGCTTTAGTAATCTGCACAAGTAAAAAAATAATGTTTACATCTTCAAAGATGGACCAAATTTTGAAAAATAAATAAGATAAGTAACTAAGAAAACAAACCATGTCTTGGATAGTTAGTCCACTTTGATTCCTACCCTCAATTGCCTCATAGCATCAACAAAACTTGTTAACGTCCTTCTGAATAGTGAGCCACCTATGCATAATGGAACTCTCTATCCGAACAACTATAGTTGTCTTGTTTGTGTCAAAGAAATCATGAATTCTACTCCAAAATGATAAACGAGTTTGACTAGCCCCGTGAATCGAATCTTTACTAATATTCAACCAAGTTGATCATATAACTATATCTTCATCATTATCAAACTTTTTGTCCTATGTGATGCACCCTTTGCACCACGACGGCGAGCAACAACTTCAGTTGCCTGCACTTCCACAACATCATCTTCAACTTTGGAAGAATGATCATTAGTACTTTGCTGAGTGCCTTGCGTCACCGGAAAGGTCAAGTCATCCAAGCCAGGAACATGAGCACCATTTGATGTGAGTATGCCTGTATAGAATCCGAGATCTTCCACTCGACTGAATCTACAAACAAAGAATGACAAATCCTTAGTTTGATTTGCAGGCATCCCCTCCTCCAAACCAGCATCTGCTCCCCATGGCTATCCCCTTCTCCAAAGCACAGCTGGCCATCCCCTCTCCACGACATCCCCTCCTCCAAACTAGCATCTGGTCCCCATGGCCATCCCCTCCTCCAAACCACAGCCGACCATCCCCTTTCCATGACCATCCCGACTCCAAACCAGCGCCATCTGCTCCCCCGCAACCCGTCATCCCATCCCCAAACCCGCCCATCTCCATGTCGGCCATCTCCTCCCCACAGCATGCAGCCATGTCCTCCCCGAACCCGCCCATCCCCAAGCCGGCCATCTCCTCCCCACAGCCTGCAGCCATCTCCTCCCCAAACCTAGCCAACAATGGATACAAATAGAGATGGCTGAACAAAAGGAAGAGGGGATCCATGAAGTTCCAGGCCGGTGATGAAGTTGCAGACGCACGCAAGCCTCGACTCTCCGCGGGAAAAGACAACGGCGGACAGAAAATCACGCGCGAGGGAAACCGCGACACTAGAGGAAATGCAAAGTCTATCCACGCGTGCATAAATGCAAAAAAGGAAGAGAATTTGTCAAGTTGCTATAAATGCCAAGCCCAATTGCCAAACTGTTGGATAGGAGATTTTAAGAGTTTTGGTAAAAACAATAATGCCAAACCTATTTGCAAAACTGTTGGAGTTACTCTAAATGCTTTATTCGTAGGGGCGGCTGGCCAACCGCCCTTATAAATCCATTCGTAGGGGCGGCTGAATATTAAGCCGCCCTTATAAATTATTTCCAAAAGTGCATTGTTAGACTTTAAAATATGTCAAAAAAATAGAAACAAAAATTAATGTTAAGAAGGGCACCCCAGTGGTGAGTGCCCCTTTGAACCAGCAACCTCGCCCTCATATGTTACACCCAATACCACTCCACCCTATTGGTAGACGCGTCTACAAACCATTTTGTTTCCTCATAAACCATGCTAAATTGAGTGTAAATTGACATTTAAGGCCCTAAACAAATTTGAATAAAAACTTGTCAACTACAAAGTTTCATAACTTGCTGAGATCTATAACTTCTATTGAGGTAGTTTCTCGATTTGAGGTCGTTTACAAAATTTGAATTTAAAATTTAAAAAATTCAAACATAGTTTTGTATGACAAGATGATTTCAAATCAAAAAGTTGTCAACTATAAAGTATCATAACTTTTTGAGATCTACAACTTTCATTTAGGTAGTTTCTTGATCCAAGCTTGTTTACAAAATTTGAATTTCAAATTTAAAAAAATTCAAACCTAGTTTTGCATGACAAGATGTTTTCAAATAAAAAAGTTGTCAACTATAAAGTTTCAAATTTTAGAATTTAAATATTCAAACATAGTTTTGCATGACGAGATGACCTCAAATCAAAAGTTACCAACTATAGTATTTCATAACTTCTCAAGATTTACCATTTTTATTTTGATCATTTGTTTTTCTGACATAGTGGTAGTAACATTGTTCATAAACCTTACATATCTTATATATCTCTCTTGTAGTTTCATAAACACTACAAGAGAGATGAAGGATTTGTGAATAATGTTACTTTTACTTTGTCATATGAAAAATGACCAAAACAAAAAATATACGTCTTGATGAGTTATACAACTTTTATGTTCATGACTTCTTTAGCTAAAATCATTTGATATTTCAAAATGTTTCATGAACAATTTGAAATTAAATTTCAAACAACAATTTGAAGCACCAAATGAATTCAAATTGAAAAGTTGTAAACATCAAAGCTTCTGTAACACCCTAAAAAATTGTTCCCTTGGAAATAGAGCTAAAATGATTTATTTATGTATTTTTGTGCTCATGAAACATAGGAAAATAATATTTTTCATTAAAATAAAACTTATCATAGAATTTAGCAACATGTTTATGCATTCAAGCTGGAGCATATTTTAGTTTGAGCTGAGTGCTTTTGGTTTGAAGTTATTTGCATTCAAAATTCTATTTAGAAAAAGGCTTTGGAAAAGAAATCAGAAACAAAAAAAGGGATAGAAGTCGCCCTTCGTGGAAACAGGCCTAGAGGCCTGGCCTCCCTCTCCTCGCAGCCCAACTCCGTCGGCTCTCCTGCCCAGCTCAGCGCCCCTCTTGCTCGGCCCAACCAGCAAGCACCGGCCCAAGCCGCGCGCGCCCCGCCCCATTCTTTCCCCGCTGCCCACTCTTTTCTCTCGGCCCGTTGGCCAGCTTTCGCAAAAGGCCCAGGACCAAGACAGGGCCTGACCTCGCCCTTCCCCTCTCTACCACCTGTGAACATGCCATTTTGGCCCAGACCCGAGCAGGCGCCGTGCGTTCCCCTCTCCTCCTTTTCTCTCTGTCAACTCGGCCCCACACGTCAGTCGCATCTCCTTCTCCTGCTAGAATCAAGCTCGCGTTGGACTCTCCTGGGAGGAAATTCGATCCCAGGAACTTGGGATTCTTTGCCTTATACGCTCAACCAACCCCTCCTACAAGGCCGTGACCTTCTCCTGTGTCTCCGTTTCCATCTACACGCTCGGGAGCTGCTCCAATCTACCAGTGTGGCCGAATTGCATCTCACCGAAGAGCCGGTCATCGCCGCCGCCGTGGAACTCTCCCTCTGCTGTCGTGCTGACGAGTTGGAGTTGAGGCCGACCTTCGCAACGTGGTGACGAAGCTCCTGAGTCCCTCTCTTTACCCTCTACCGGTCCCTATCCTTCCCTAATTGTTGCCAAACTCTTGCAGAAGCCACCGCCCGCCATCTCTCAACGCCGGACCTCTCCGAGCCATCCCCGATTGTGAAGAGTCCCTGAGTGAGTTCGCCTTGAGTCCCTCTTGCTTCCAGTGTTTTTCCAATTGAAAAGCATAGACTAAATCATCAGATTTGCGAACTCCGGTGAGGTGGGCTGGACCCCGGCCATGGCGCCACAGGCCGGAGCTACTATAGCCGGCCGACACTCTCTCTCCCTCTCCGTGGATCGATTCTCAGCCTCTAGATCTAAAATCAACGGCCACAATTAGAAGATACCCCTTCGAGGTAAAATTTGTTAAAGAGTCTCTGGAATTTTTAGGAATCAAACCCGCAGTCCTTTACGCCTTCAGAAAGTATGTTTTGTTGTTTTGAAAACGTAAACTGTCTCACGTCATTTCAAAAATACGTTTTCAGCAAATTACAAGTTTGCCACTGATTTTCTTTTGCTCATCAAATCTTCGTTTTAACTCCGATTGGACCCGTTCAAATTGCGTTAGATTCGTAATAACAAGATCTACATGTTAGAAACCTTGGCTCACCAGTTTGAAACTTTTTAATTTCATGACCCTATTCAATTAATTTCTTTTCTATAGGAAATCTTAGAAAATTCATATCTTCTTCGTTTTAGCTCCGCTTTTCGTGATCTTTACGTCCGTGTGATCGTAGCACTGAGTAGAATCATTTTATAAACTTTTCTTACTGTTTTTATATGGTTGGTGTACTGTTCTAATTATAGCCTTGTTTGCTTCGTATATGTTGTCTCTGATTGTTTGTGTGTTGATGATCGATGATCGAAAATAGACGGGGAGCAGTACTTTGTTGATCAAGATCAGAGCTTTGGCAACAAGAAAGATCAGCAAGAGCAATTGGATTAAGACAAGTATAGCATTTGGGTTTCATTTCTGTGACCATGATCCTGTAGCTAGATTAATGTTAAGTAATGAACGATAAAAATGACTTTTTAGCAACTTGATGATTTGTCTGTACGTGATCACCCGAGACAACAGTGCAACCATGAGGGCTATAATGGCTCTGGCTTTAGCTCAGTATGAAGATCTTTTTTAGCTTATTAGCGGGTTACTCGAAAGGGCGCTAGAGGGGCTTGCTGTTTTGGGTATAGTGTGTCCTCTGTCTTTATGTGTGTAAACTGCGAGTTATTGTGCCATTGGGAGGGGGCTTTATATCTACGCGCCCGGGAAACCTTGCGGCCCTTACATGTTAGACGAGCTTTTGAAAGGCTTTATAGTGATCTCTGCCGACCTTCCTTGATAGTGGGTTAAGAGGTCAATGGGCCTCGGGCGAAAGGGTAAATCATGACTCATGGGTAAAGATGTACAACCTCCGCAGAGTGTTAAAACTGGTATACTAGCCATGCTCACGGTCAAGAGCGGCCTTTGGGACATCTACATTAAGGGTGATGATTCTTGTGTGTTAATATGCTTATTATTTTTTGTTTAGTGCTCTATATTATTTAGGTCACATTGATCATGAGATTGTGGGATCTATACAATCTAGTTGCTATACTTGTGGAGTTCGACATGGACTCACTCTTGCTATTTCCCCCATACTTCAGGAGGAGTGTTAGGCTTGTGATCAACCAGTTAGTTGGATCCTGTAGAGAGAAGTTAATACTTGAAGTTTGGAATTGATTATCCGCTATTGCTATCAAAGGTTATCTCTTTTATACTAAGTACGTTATATAACTTATGCATTGTCTTTTGATATTACCCCTTATTTGTAGCTATATGTGATATTTGGCTTCTAAAACTCACATATGGTGCGCATATATGATTCTATTCTTAAAATCGGGTATTAAAATCGGGTATTACAGCTTCATAACTTTTCGAGATCTACAACTTTTGTTTTAGTCATTTCTCCATCTGAGGCCGTTTTATAAATTTGATTTTTAGTACCTAATTTTTAATATTGTTCTTTTATTTGTAGGGGTGTAGGGGCTGCTCGTAGGGGTGGTTCATAAAAAAAAAAGCCCCTCTATTTGTTGGGGCGGCTGCTACAGTGGGTCCTAAAACACTCACTGTAGGGGCTATTAGTGATAGGACCGCCTCCACAAATAAAAGTTGGTGTTCCTACAAATTGTTTTTCATGTATAGTGTTTATCCTTTAGAAGATGTTTCGGCTCAGCGTGGAAATAGAGGAACGGCAGCTTTTACTTTATCACATAAGAGATGTACAACATCAGGAGGGGCCAGATACAATCAGATGGGGGCTAGAGAAGAAAGGGAATTTCACAACAGCCTCGTTATACAAAGAGTTAACTTTTCCAGGGGTGGTCAACAAGGAAGTGATGAGCTTATGGAAGGCGAAAATACCGATGAAGTGTAAGTTTTTTCTTTGGTTCTTTTATTCAGACTGCCTCCCTTTTGCAGAGCAACATGTCATGAGAAACTGGCCTGGGGATGAACATTGCAAAGTGTGTGGGCAAATAGAGACTACTCAACTCATCCTTTTTGGGTGCTTTTTGGCAAATTACTGCTGGTGGACATACCACGATGCTTTAAGTTGGGCAATAACTCCCATGAACCTTCAACAGTTTCTAACTTTTAGTAAGGGTAGTAGACGAGAGATCCCTAATTCAAGGATGATTTTCATGTTAGCATGTATCTGTTGGGGTATTCGGTTAATTCACAATGATTATGTTTTTAATAATAGAGTTGTATCTTGTCCTAACGTGGTGGTGCATCAGTCACTTATCTTCATGCACTTATCTTCATGCAGACATGGAGCATACTTCTTAAGGCGAAACAAAAATATTGGGCTGTGAACATGCTGGAAAAATTGTCAACACATTTGTAATGAAGCGGCCTAGGCTAGTGTTGTAGTGCTTTCTCTAATAAAGCTTTTGAGTGCCTTTGTGTTGGGGCTAGTTTCTCTCAGTTTTCTGTTTTTTTTTGTCACTTTGGAAGAAACCTATTGGGAGTTGAATGGATAGTGCTTCATGCACGTTTAAAAGAACCTAATGTCTATATAGCTGGTTTCCCCAGCAAAACATATTGCTTTCTATAACCAATGGTCTTTGGTCTAAAAAATATATATGTTGAGCGATACTTGAAAAGCAGTGAAGGCTATAGATATGCCCAAAGGTGCATGGAGGGTATATATGTAAGTTCATCACATCATTGTTATAACGATAATTAAAGTTTCTCGACATTTTGATTCGTTGGATCAATTAGTGTTGTGACACTTTTTTAGACAAAAGGTTTTCCTGCTGTATTTCAATGAAACAAAGCATGCAAAATGTTATGGTTTAGTACAACAACGTATTCGAGGCCCGTCCCTCAACATTTTATAGGTCTAGACTAAGAAAACTTGTATCACTATTTGACCTGAGTGTAAAGTTTTTGAAGGAGCTTGACTATAAAACGTTATAGTATCTTCCAAGTTCAGCAGCATCCCACTGCCATCTGATCCTCTTGTAGCTTTGGAGGCCACCCCAGATGTTTTCGATAAGCCACCACCTTAGCCCTTATAAGGTAGGCACCTAAGCATCTCTAACTTGTTATTTTGCAGTTTGCATAAATGTGCCTAAACTCTAAGTATATGCATTGCTATATGTTACTATATGACTAGAATTCCTATGCTTGCTTAATTGTGCTTTCATCCTTGTGATTGATCCAATACCTTGTAATATTTGCTTGTTTACCTTTGTATCGTATAATCAATGTTTGATTTTCTTAAACAGTAGAGGTCCAGGTGGCGTGATAGGTTTCTCATCTCTCGCACAGTTAGGGCATGTTTGTACACTAGCTAAGCAACATATATTCAAGATATCATCTAAAACTTGAGCAAGATGATGAAAATGAATCGAGGGCTAGTGATAGGGTTAGACCATAGCAAGACCCGTGAGGTCTTAAATGGCGTAGGAGTGTAGGACCATATATCCATGATAGCAATACATGAACATACTTTACCAATTGTCATATATGGGTTTGGCAAGTCAAGTACTTCGTTGCAACCAGCTTTCCGCGTGAGTTGTGGCATGGGGTAGGTAGAATAAGCAAGTGTCTCGGCCCTTAGTCTTTGGAAAGGTTGAAATTTTGATGTATCCCTTGTGTCCAATTAATGTGTAACCCGTGCAAAGTTTCAAAATTTATACCTATAAGTTCTATGCTTCTAGATATGATCTAGTGACGGGAAAGAAATCATGCATGGAACATCGAGCTCCAATTGCTAATTGGTTATATTTGCTTAACCATGCTATGTTTGACCCTAGTAACACATAGAAGCAAATGCAATGTGCGCATTCATGCATGTAGTCCTTGACTATGCTATGTAAGTTGTGAGACTTGGGTGGTATATGACACATTATGCGTACAATATGTTAATCCATTTAAGTTTGTTGTTATGGTTATCTCATGAATGTATTGTGTTACCGGTTGTGTTTTGTTTACCACATGTCTAATGAAGAGGTATGTCGTGGACACGATGCACGATGTTAAGCCAATAGGGGTTGCGAATGGGCACAAATGGCGAACCTCCCCAACCACCGCAACCACGGCAAGGGTTCATGATAGTGCAGCAAATGCTGGCAGAGATGAAGAATCTCACTGCCATCATCAGAGAGGATGCTTGAGTTGATGAGCGTAATCCTCAAGATTCACCTTTGAAATATTCCAATTTGCCTTCCACAAAAATAATCTGGCTAATTTCTTTTTGTTTGTTTAAATATTTTTTGCATTATTTAGATAATTTCTTTTGGTTAATTTGATCTGGATCCAATGATCATAAAAATCGAGTGTTGCATGAACAAAAAACATTTGATTTTTATTTATGTTATGAATCGAGTGTTTAGATGTCATTCACCGCTCCGGTGTCACGTGCCGCTAAAATACCCGAGCGGTGAGGAGATAGGTTCTTCTTTTATGCTTTCCTAGATTAATTAAGTAGTTAACTAAAAAAATTCAAAAAATCAGTGGGTCAGATTTGTAAGTAATTATCTAATGCCATAACATTATGTCCATCAGCCACTTGGTGCTCTTCCAAAATTCATTTTCGGTTGGAAAAGTGTTCTCGTGCTTTCCACCAGATGACTCAAGAATCACGTGAAGTGTACATTAAAAAGTACAATGGAAGTTGCCATATAAGCTGGCCGTTACCACACAAGCATGCATTCTTTTCACATGAATGCACACAATTACAATTAATTGATCAACGTTAACATCTTTCTCTGTGCCTCCCCCTAGTACGAAAAGTTCTACGCCTGTAAAAATAATTTAAAATTAAATTTTTTAGGCTTTTCAAATGACCTCGTTTGAAAAAACTGTCAAAATAAGAGTTGTAGATTTCGAAAAGTTGTGAAACTTTGTAGTTAATAATATTTTTATTTGAGATCATCTTTTCGTCGAAAACTATGTTTAAATTTATCAAATTTGAAATTCAAATTTTGTATATGACCTCGGATGGAGAAACTACCAATATAAGAGTTGTAGATCTTGAAAAGTTATAAAACTTTGTAGTTGACAACTTTTCCATTTGAATCCGTTTAGAGCCTCAAATAGTCAATGTATGCTTGGTTTAGGATAATATGTGGGGAACCAAACTCTAATATAGACACAACTGAGTGATCGATGGAGTGGTAAAAAAGTCTACAGCCGAGAGCGAGGTCTCGGATTTGAATGCACCGGCTGGTTAGCGCGTGGTTTTACCCAAAAAATGCGGTTCTCATGTACTTCTATATATAAATAGAGGTCAAGTCACCGTACATATGGAGCTACTACACGCCCAGCTGCTTTATGTCAGGCAAAAGACATGGGCAGCAGTCCCCATTTGGCCACTGTGTTGCATGACATCCACCAGAGACAGCGAGCAGATGGCCCCGCGGCCATGCTGGGCATCGGCACGGCAAACCCGACGAACTGCGTGCTACAAGACCAGTTCGCCGACTGGTTCTTTCACGTCACCAAGAGCGACCACCTCGCCGAGAGCACGGCCAAGATGAAGAAGATTTGTGAGAACTTGCGGTTCAGTTTCATTAATGGAGTGAAAGAACGACGAGGAAATTGTTTCACCTAATCACACCAATATTCTCGCTTCGCACACAGGTGAAAGATCAGGAATCAAGAAGCGTTATTTCTACCACACCGAGGAGATCATCGGCGCCCACCCAGAGTTGATCGACCGCGTGCTGCCATCGCTCACAACGAGGTTAAGTATCATCGCCGACGCTGCACCCAAGCTTGCCGCGGAGGCAGCATCAAGAGCGATCGCGGACTGGGGCCGTCCCGCGGCCGACATCACGCACCTCGTCGTCGCCACCAACTCCGGCGCCAACGAACCTGGCGCCGACGTGCGCCTAGCGGGGTTGCTTGGCCTCCGCCCGACCGTGCGCCGCACCCTGCTCTACCTGCACGGCTGCTCGGCTGGTCTCGCCGCGCTGCGCATGGCGAAGGACATCGCGGAGAATAACCGCGGCGCCCGCGTGCTCGTGGCCTGCACTCAGGCCAAGATCCTTTGGTTCTGCCCCCCGAACGACGCCCACCTCGATCTCATGGTCGCCATGACCATGCTCGCCGACGGTGCTGGCGCTGTCGTCGTCGGCGCCGACGACCCGGCAAACCACATCGAGCGCCCCATCTTCCACATGGTATCTGCCTCGCAGACAACACTGCCGGGCACTGAACAAGCAGTGGTAGATAATCTACGAGAGAACGGCCTCGTCGACAGTCACTTGTCCGTCGAGGTGCCCAGGCTTCTCCGAGGCAGCATAAGCAAGTGCTTAGCTGACTCCATGGCACCACTAGGCCTCTTGACCGCGAGCGACAAAGGCTGGAACGGGTTCTTCTGGGCGCTGCACCCAGGCGGCCGTGCGATCTTGGATAGCTACGAAGCCGCTCTCGGTCTGGAGCCGGGGAAGCTTGCGGCCAGCCGGCACGTGCTAAGTGAGTACGGCAACATGATGGGCACGGCGATCATCTTTGTTCTCGACGAGATACGCCGCCGCCGCCGCCGGCACGATGATGGGAAGGATTGCCAGTGGGGTGTCATGTCGGGGCTCGGCCCTGGACTCACAATCGAGACAATTGTGTTGCATGCCACCGGCAGCCAGGACGAAAACTAATGCCTCCGGGTCTTATTTAAAGACTGTGCGACATGATTGATATATATATATATATATGTGCCCGGAGGTGCATGACGGGTGTATATGTAAGTTTATCACATCATTTTTACAATGATAAATAAAATTTCAGGACATTTTTGGATCCCTTGGATCAACTTGTGCTGTGATACTCTTTTAGACAAAAGTTTCCCGCGCTTTATTTCAAAGAAACAAAGCATACAGAATGATGCGGTTTAACACAACGTATTTGAGGCCTGTCCGTCAACATTTTCGAAAACTTGTATCATTATTTGAACCGAGTGTAAAGTTTCTAAAGCAGCTTGACCATAAGACGTTATAGTATCTTATAAGGCCTTGTTTAGATACACCCAAAAACCCAAAACTTTACAAGATTCCTCATCACATCGAATCTTGCGGCACATGCATGGAGCATTAAATATAGATAAAAATAAAAACTAATTACACAGTTTGTCTGTAAATCGCGAGACGAATCTTTTAAACCTAGTTACTCCTTGATTGGACAATGTTTGTCAAATAAAAACGAAAGTGCTACAATGTCAAAATCCAAAAAGATTTTGGATCTAAACAAGCCCTAAGTTCAGCTGCATCCCACTGCCATCTGATCTTCCTGTAGCTTTGAAGTCCGACCCAGATGTTCTCGATAAGCCACCACCTGAACCCTTATAAGGTAGGCACCAAAGCATCTCTAACTTGTTTTGCAGTTCGCATATAATGTGTCTAAAGGTTAAGTTCATGCATTGCTATGTTACTACATGACTAGAGTTCCTATGTTTGACTAATTGAGCTTCCATCCTTGTGATTGATCCAATACCTTGTAATATTTCCTTGTTTACCTTTGTATCGTATAATCCATGTTTGATTTGCTTAAACAGTAGAAGTCAAGATGATGATGGGTTTCTCATCTCTCGCATGAGGCATGTTTGTCCACTAGCTAAGCAACATATATTGGAGATATCATATAAAACTTAACCAAGATGATGAGAAATCGAGGGCTAGTGACAGGGTTGGACCAAGGTAAGATGGTTGAGGTCTTAAATGGTGTAGCTCGCTGGACCGGGTTAAGGAACATGTATCCATGGTAGCAATACATGAACAAACTTGTATAAATCAAGTGTCATATATGGCTTTGGCAATCCAAGTACTTTGTTGCGATCAACTTTCCCCATTGGTTTGGCATGAGGTGTGGTGCGAGGTAGGTAGAATAATTAAGCTAGTACCATGGCCTCCCGGTCAAACCGTTCATGGGCATCCTTGGACAGACTCTGGAAAGTTTGAAATTTTGATGTATTCCTTATGTCGAATGAATGTATTCAAAACTTATGTTGTTTCCATAAAAGACTTCCACTTGTGTACTATGTGGTGTAGGCGTATGACTAAATTTGCAACAAACTTGTTGTAAGCCTAATTTGGTACTTCTCATATGATGTGAACATGTTGTTTGTTGTGATGAGCCTTTCCATCCTCGTGTTCATGGATGGAGGTTAGTTTAGTATGACACTTGTTATTGTTACTTAACTCTTGTCTATCTTAGAACCATTCATATCCTTTCTTTGCATAAGTTTTATAATTAAAAGTTTTAAATTGCCTTGTCTTACATGGATTGATTGATGTGCCCCCACCCAGAGCGATGTCCTCTCTGTGACCAACATGAGGAGAATATACATCATCTGCTCATTGGCTGTGTGTTCTCAAGACAGTTTTGGTTCTCCCTACTGTCACATTTCGGAGTTACTACTCTTGCACCACAGCCCTCTGATCAGTCCTTTCAGGACTGGTGGAGAAAGGTCGATGAGGCCAGTAGCGGGGAGGTGAGGAAGGGGCTGAACTCTTTGGTAATTCTGGGAGCCTGGATCTTATGGCGACACAGAAATGACTGTGTTTTCATGGTTCTGCCCCTAATGTTAATGTGGCTCTTAGTCTTGCAAGAGATGAACCCTATTGTTGGAGTTCTGCAGGAGCTAAGGGGCTCTCCATGCTTTCGGCTGGAGGCTTAGTATGATAGAAACCTGGTCGTCCTGTTGGTAGTTTCCGGTGATTTTATCCTTGTGCTCTAGTGGGTGGGTTTGAGTGGGTTTGAGTAGGCTCTCGGAGCCTTTGTAAGACTATATCCTCTTATTTTAATATAATGATACGCAGCTCTCCTGCGTGTTCGAGAAAAAAAATGTGGGTCTACTAGTGATGGCCACATGGGGCAGATGCGAAAGGCTTTATGGCATTACTTTAACTTCTGCTATCGGCCAGATTATGTTGTTTATGCTTGAGAAGTTAGCCATGGACTGGTGGATTACATGGCTTGGGTTCCACTAACTAGTTGAAAGCCCGAGTTTGGTTTTGAATAATTGATGAAACTCAAAAGTGCTAACCTCTATGCTAAATATGTGTAGATTAGATGAGGTTCACTACAGGAAAACAGGACTTCGCCAAGTGCCTGGGGCACTTGGCGAAGACCACTTTACACTTGGCGAAGGCTTCGCCAAGTGCCGCACTCAGCGAAGAGCACTTGGCGAAGATCTTGTCGGTGAAGAGCTCTTCGCCGAGTGCCAAATTTCGGCACTTGGCGAAGAAATGTTTTATTTTTTTAAAAAAATATTCTTCGCCAAGTGCCGAAATTTGGCACTCGGCGAAGAGCTCTTCACCGACAAGATCTTCGC
>NC_012874.2:58450063-58475986 GCF_000003195.3 Sorghum bicolor
CCCAGAGATACGCTGAAAGAAAAGCAGATCACGCGGAAATTGCGTCGTCTTTCCCAAAGAAAAAGAGAATAAAATGCGCAAGCTTCGCCAAGTGCCGAACACCAGGATCCTGACGAAGCCAAGTGTAAGTCTGGTGGAATAACAGTCTTCGTCAAGTGCCACGAGGCTGGCACTTGGCGAAGCCTCTGCCTTCGCCAAGTGCCAGCCACGTGGCACTTGGCGAAGCCCCTCAGCCCGTGACTTTTACACTTGGCTTTCCCAGCTTCGCCAAGTGCCGCACTTGGCGAAGCTGGGAAATTTTATTTTTTTTTTTTTAAAAAATGTCCGGGCTATTTCCGCGCAATCCGCTATTAGGACAGCGTATCCATCGACAATTACTCATCACATATATCACAATATATCACAATATAGCACATATATCACATATATCGCAATACAACCATCGACATGTCCACAACCACATATCATCCATCACAATCACATAAACACATCGTCCATCCTCGACGAACACCACGTCCAACACATAGTCCATCACATAGTCCATCACAATCCATAAACACATAGTCCATCACAATCCATCAACTAAGTCCAACACATAAACAAGTAAAGGGACGTGCGAGGTACCTACGGCTCCCCCTGGTGAGCAGAGTGTGAATCCGCCCACTGGTCCCACACAGGGTCACCCTGCTGCGGCTGAGTAGAGCCACCCGGTGGCGGACGAGGGAGAGGCGGCCACCCGGCCTGCGGAAGAGGGCCACCGTAGACCCCGGCCTGTGGAGGAGGGCGAGTCGAGTACCCTGGCCAAGTGAACTGCGGAGGGCACCGAGTGGGCCACGTGTACTGCGGAGCAGCGCCAGGGTACACGTACTGTGGAGGAGGGGCACCGTGCAACCCTCCCTGTGGAGAAGGCCCCTGTGGAGAAGGCCCCTCTGGTGGAGTCGGGTTCGAACCCGCTGACTGTGGCTGCACAACAAAGTAGGGAATCCGTTAGTAACTGTGAGATGATTGCAAAAGCTAAAGAAATCAATGACTTTGAAGGTACTCACCGGGGTCCCGAAATACATCACTGGCCCACCACCTGCCTGCGCTGCCTCTAGTTGCTGTAGTAACGAGGGAGGGATGGGAGGTATTACCGCACCTGGTATCTGAATCGCCCCAAAGTAGCCAACCATCTCCTCCAAGACCTTTGCAGTGGCAGCTTGTACCTGGGCCTGGATCTGTTCTTGCATGTCACTTTGCATCTGATTCATCTGAGCAATGGACAACGAAAGAAAGTGAAGTCACTTGAAAGGCCGCCACCATTTGCGCCGAGCTCTGCTGCCGAGGTCGTATGGGCACGGAGCTGCTCGTGCTCCTCGACCGAATCGTGGCGAGGTTGTCCACGGAGGACGAGGAGATGGCGCTGTTGGCCATCCAGTACCGGCCGTGCTGCTTCCGACGTGGCGATACCAGGTGCACAAGGTACCAACCCTTGAGATTATTATTCTGTTGGCATGCCCATGGGAGATAATAAACTTGTGTGGCCTGTTGAGCCACAATATAGACATCATCTCCATGATACACGCGATCATGTCGAATTTCGACTTGCCCAATCTCAGGTGCTCTTCTGACGGCATCTGGATCGAACCAATGGCATCTGAATATAACTACATTGAGAGGTTTTGCACCCTCAAACGTGAGCTCAAATATTTCTTCAACTATGCCATAATAGTCGCGATCATTGGTGCCGGGCGTACGAACTCCGGTATTCGTGGTGCTTCGATTGGGCCGACTCTCCTCATAACTTCTCGTGTGAAAGCGATACCCATTGACATCATAAACTGTGAATGAGTTGACCCTATAGGCGCAGCCACGAGCAACCTGTTTCAACTCATCATCAATATCAGGATCCTTGATGGCCTGCGAGGTGATGACAGGTATAGATCGTTACTGTAATTGCTCATACAAGCAAAGTGGAATGTAAAAAGATCAAACATGGTAAGTTAGACGATACCTTCGTACTAAACCAGGAAATGAAATCGGGCGAATTATTTTTGAGAAGGTGGTCTTCTTCTTGAGCAGAAGGTTCCCAATCCTTGGTCCAGGTTTCATGAATAAATTGCCGTTGATACTCATGCACTTCATCAAGGTTGAGCAACAAGTATAGCATGATCTTGCGCCACTCAGGATAGCATAAGGTCTTGGGGGTACCTGCACTTGCTCTTCCGAGTTGCCCTTTGAAAAGGCTCAGGTTCGACAAACTCTCATTGTCATTGTAACGGGAGAGCGGATTGTGCACGCTAGGAAGATTATCTGTATAGTAATTGGTTGTGATCATATGAGTAGATGTTGGGTTTCCGAACGTCCAACGTGCAAACTTGCTCCAAACTTTTTCAAATTTTTACCATAGTCTTCCCATACCATATCAAGGCATGTGGAGAAGTTTCGTGGATTTCGGAGTTCATTTGATTTTTTTATAATTAAAAAACCCCACGCACGCAAGTTGGAAGCGTTGCCCCGCGAGCACGCTCATCGAGATTTGGTGCCAGGACATGGATTTCACCTAATTCCACCCACACAAGCAAGAATAGCAATGTTGTAACCATAGGACACTATTATTCCATGCACCTGCAGTTCAAATCGAATTCGTCGAAAAAAATGCAACGAGTCGCAATTAAATGAAAAAAATATAGAAAAAAAACTTCAAAATGCACCAAACCTTGACAAGTTACTAAAGATAGGGTACTAAACCTCCACAAAAAATTTGGGAGCAAAACTCAAAAAAAAAAAGTTTTTGACTTCGCCAAGTGCTAGGGATGGCACTTGGCGAAGAGGTCTTCGCCAAGTGCCAGCAATGTGGCACTTGGCGAAGAGGGCTTCCAGGCAATTTCCCAGGGTCCTCTCTTCGCCAAGTGCCACATGTATGGCACTCGGCGAAGCCTTGTCTTCGCCAAGTGCCAGACGGAGGCACTTGGCGAAGCCGACGGCAAGGGATGGGGATGGATGCCGTCAGGCTTCGCCAAGTGTGTTTCTTCGCCGAGTGCTTGGCACTTGGCGAAGCCTTCTTCGCCAAGTACTGGCTTCGCCAAGTGCCAGGCACTTGGCGAAGCCTTCTTCGCCAAGTGCGCGATTTTTGGCACTCGGCGAACTCTGGGGCACTTGGCGAAGCCTGGGTTTCCTGTAGTGGTTGGTACATGCTAAATGGTGGAGCCTAGAGAATTATAGTGATGGTGGTGATGACCACAAGGTGATCAAGTGCTCAACTTGAAAATGAAGAAAGAGAGAAACAAAATCCTATGGAGACCAAGAAAAATATATTGCTTAGGGTTTTGGTTTTGGTGATCAAGCACCATAGAAGGTGTGATCACACTTAGGATAGATAGCCGTACCATAAAGAGAAGAATTCTTTGACATTGTTCATGTGCATGCATTTAGAACCTAGTGAGCTAACTTAACTCCTTTTAAGAAAAATATTTGTTAAAATGCTAACACACTTGTACACATGGTTTACACATGATGGCGTTGGAACATTTACAAAGGAGGTGGAGTTTGAGGGGTAGAGAGGGGTTTGGGATCCTCTCTTCTCCCGCCAAGCAAGCTTAGCGGGATTTGGCGCTTTTGTAGAAATGGAATGCATATTTTCTATTGCGCTAGATGCAGAATTTAAAGAAGTCACGGGAGTATTTCTTACTAAAAACACTCACCAGACGCTGACCACGGAAGCGTTAGACGTTATGCTAGCGTTCGACGTGTGCTGGAGTTTCGATGCAGCACACGTGGGTCACCACTGAGTTCGGCGCTCTAGCACCGGATGCGGCTGTAACAGTGTTGAGCGTCTGGTGAGTTGTGACATCAGTAGAGTCGTGAGCATCGTTTTCAAGCAGTGTGTGCTGAACGTTGAGGCGCGTCCGATGGCATACCGTCGGACGCGTCTCCGAGTGGGTCTAGAACTCTCAGGGTAGCATCCAGTGTGAGGCAGGACGTCCAGTGCGTAGCACCTGGCATGTTTGACGCCTCCTAACCAAGTGCGTTCACGTTTAAGTGATCGTTAAAGATGAATGGCTCAGGTTTAATTGGGGACACATGGCAGCAATCGAGAGTTGCTGGTTGGGCTGTGTTGGACACTGATGTAGGCATCGGCGCATCCGACGACCCCGACAAAGGGTGCTCTCAGAGCACAATGGCTATATTTGTAGGGGAATGATTTTAAATACGCGGTGGCCGGCTCAAGGGTTTCTCTGTTGGCACTTTGACATACTTGACATCCTTGTGAGTCTAAGCAAACACCTCTCACTCATCTCCTTCATGGATTCATCATCTTTGTGAGATTGGGAGTGATTCTAAGTACACATTTGCATGAGTAATTGCATCTAGTGACACTTGGGGATTGTTGTGGCTGTGGAGTTCTTGTTACTCTTGATGGTTGCCACCAACTAGACAGTTCTGAGCAGTGGAGGAGTATTGGCACGAGTTGGTGATTGTTTGTGGCCATCTCCCAGTGACTGTGAGGGGGCCTATACCTTCTCTGGTAGAGAGCCGAAAGGTAGCTCAAGTAAATTGCTTGTGTCATTGAGCTACCTCACTTGTAGGTAAGTTCTTGTGATGTCCTATGTGAGAACGAGGTTCGTGCAACACCTCTTAGCCACTGAACCACCAAGTGTTGGTCGACACAACGGGGACTGGCATGTCGGTAAGTATGCGAACCTCGAGAAAAAAAATAATTGTGTTCATCTCTTGTGTTTCATTGGATTTCTTCTAGTGATTAGTCTTCATCATATTAATTCGTTCACTTGCCTCTACATGGCGGTATAAAGATCGCATACTCTCTATTTATTTTTCTGCAAAGTAGTGTTTTTAGTTTTACTTAACTAGCTTTCTCTTGTGTAGCTTAGTTCACAAGTGTAGCTTGTAGTGATATAGCTTTTATGTGCCTAGTGATCTTAGCAAATGGAATTGTTGGATAGGTGGCTTGCAACCCTTGTAGAGCTAGAGCAAATTTGTATTATGCCTTTTGTTACACTAATCATTTGATCTAGTGATTTGTAGAATTTTTAAATAGGCTATTCACTCTCCTCTAGCCATATTAAGACCTTTCACTAGTCGTGTCACCAATGTTCATGACAAGGCAGACCAAACCATCTGTTGTACATGTTCTAAAGGAACCTCCGTGGACATGGTTGTACATGTTGTGGCTTATCAAGCCATAACCCAGCTGCGAGAGGAGATGTACATGTTGAAAGAAGCCTTGTTCCATCACTTTCCCATCAAGACTGAGATGAATGGTGTGTATGATTTGTGCATGGTGACACCAAGATATTCGTTGTGCACCCGTATGACTGAATTTGTGAACAGCCAGAGTTTGATGATCTAATGTTTGGAGTCAATATTGTGGTACAACGGCTTTGCAACACCGATCAGAGCCTAAAGTGAGGATGAGGATACCAGAGAATATCTTCTACTTCCATACCATCACTTGTTGCCTACTCACTTTCTGGTATAGTTCACGAGCACTACGTGAAAAACTGACTAAGAGAGCGCCCCCCTCCCACACTGTAAGGGCGGCTAGCATTTGAACCGCTCTTACAGTGGATGGGCCGGGAACCAGGAAGCCAGCCGCCCTTACAGTGTTCACTGTAGGGGCGGCTGGTGTTACCAGCCGCCCTTATAGTGGGGGAGGCACTGTAGGGGCGGCTGGTGTTACCAGCCGTCCCTACAGTGGTCTGTAGCATAAGTGGCCAGCCCACTCTTCTTCCTCCCCGAGCCACTCACTTCCACTCGCAAAAAAAGGTTTGGGAGGCCTTGGGCACCTCCCTAAAATCACTCTAGGAAGGGGGGGAGGTTTTGAACTTAAATCCTTTGGTGGGGAGCTTGTTTAAGGTAAGAAAATGCTATTCCCACCCTCTAATCCAAGTTTTATTGGTTGGTTAGTGAGTAATTTACATTTTGGTTTTCTCTCTCTTCCATGGAGCTTGAGCTTTGTGTTGACCAAATTAGAGCTTATCTACGATGCTATTAGTGTAGAATAGGTAGAGACACCACCTTGCACCATCAATTAGGTGATATAGCTTGATTTTAATGGAGATTAATTGTAGTTTCATGTATGGAGAGAAAAGACATTCTAGATCTAGAGTTTCTTTTTTTTTTGTTTTTGTTTCATAAAATTGGAATGTGGTTTGGCATGAATAGTTATTGGTAAACTAATAGTTGTTGCTAATATTGATTGTTTCTAATAATGGTAGATAATAATTGGTAATATTAATTATGTCTAATAATCGTTTCTAACACAATTATTACTAATAATGATAGCTAATAATTATTGATAATAATGGTAGATAATAATTATTACTTATTAATTGTTGCTAATAATGGTAGATAATAATTGGTACTATTAATTATGACTAATAATCGTTTCTAACACAATTATTTCTAATAATGATAGCTAATTGTTGCTAATAATGGTAGATAATAATTGTTACTTATTAAATTGTTGCTAATAATTATTCTCAACTAATTATTTTTTATTTATATAAAGATGGAGAATAGGGCTACTTGGATGTATGGTTTGTCAAGATACTCGCAAGCCTATGCTGATGAGGTGGACAAATTTATTACAGTCGCGGTGAATCATGCAAAGACGTTGTCAGCCGGAAATAATTGTTCAGTTATTTGTCCCTGTAAAGATTGCAAGAACCACTTAGCAACTTATGATGTGGAAATCATCAGATCACATCTGATTAGGCGAGGATTTGTCCCAAACTACACAGTATGGCTTCATCATGGTGAAGTAATGTTTCTTGACGGCAACGATGATGACCAAGAAGACGATGCTGAAGAAGGCCAATTGTTATCCCAATACGCAGACATGTTTGAAGCACAAATGCAACATGATTCAGCCAATGAACAAGCACGTGGTGATGATGCCGGTGGTGTCGACAATAATGATGGGGATGTTGGCGGTGTTGACAATAATGATGCTGGAGCATGTGAGGGGGATGCAGAAAACTTTGACAACTTAGAGGAAATGCTTCGGGCCATTGGACCAGAAATACTACAACAGAAGAAAGGTCTAGAAAATCTAGAGCGGGTGAAAACAGCGTCAAAGGAGAGTGTGTATGGTGTTGAGAAGGGCTGTCCAACACACAGGACACTGCTCTGTTTTGTGCTTGAGCTACTCATCCTGAAGGCTAAGTACGGCTGGTCAGACTGCAGTTTTGACGATCTGTTGCATCTTCTGTCATCTGTGTTGCCACTGCCGAACTTAGTTCCCTCCAACACATACCATGCTAAGAAGGTCATAAGTCCATTGACAATGGGAGTTGAAAAGATCCATAAATGCCCCAACCATTGTATCCTTTTTCGTGGTAAAATGTTCGAAGGTCTGGATAAATGTCCTCGTTGTGGGGCAAGTCGGTACAAGGACAATGACCTTTACAGTGGCGGAGAAGCCTCCACCGGGAACAAGAGGAGTAAGAAGGGTTCCAAAAAGGTGGTACAAGAATCTCGACCTCCAGAGGACACCCCATTAGGCAACGACGCAAAGAAGAGAAAAATTCCTGCCTTGGTAATATGGTATCTGCCAGTGACCGACCGAATGAGGCATATTTTCCTGAACCCTAAGGAAGCCGCACTCATGACATGGTGGGACGATGAGCACAAGGTCGATGACGATGTGATTACACACCCGGCCGATGGCAGTCAGTGGCAGGACTTCGATAATAACAACCCACTGTTCAGTTCAGACCCAAGGAATGTACGGTTTGCCTTGAGCACCGATGGAATGAATCCCTTCAACGAGAGGACGAGCAACCATAGCACTTGGCCAGTGATCTTGACCATGTACAACATCCCAACGTGGCTGTGTCAGAAGAGAAAGTATCTTTTCCTCACTGTTCTTGTTTCTGGCCCTCCGCATCCAGGCTTTGATATGGATGTGTTCCTCGAGCCTGTGATGGAAGAATTCGAGAAACTATGGAGGACAGGGGAGCTGATGTATGATGCATTCCAAAAGGAGACCTTCACATTAAGAGCAATAATATTGGTGACTATCAACGACCACCCTACGTTGTTTGCCTTGTCTGGACAAATCAATGGCAAGATGGGATGCTTAGTCTGTCTGGATGATACTAAATGGGTGTACCTAGATGGATCTAAGAAGACTGTTTACATCAGAAATCGTCGCTTTTTAAAGCAAGGTCACAAGTACCGTAGCAAACTGTACTTAAAGTATTTTGGCAACATCCCAGAGGATGAAGATCGACCTCCGGCGAGACGTCATGATGGACAATATGTGTTCCAAATGGTGAAAAATATAAGCGTCATCTATGGAAAGAAGAAAATGGATGGAACACCTAGAGATAGAAGCACACCTCCTATTGAAGGCGTGCCTTTTAAGAAAAAGTCAATGTTCTTTCAGTATCTTGAATTTTGGCCACAATTGGAGGTCCCCCATGCCATTAATGCTATGCATGTGCAGAAGAATGTCTTTGAGAGTCTCATCGCTACCTTGATGGACACACCGAAGTCAAAGGATAGTCTCAAAGCAAGGAGAGACATGGAGCAGCTACATGTGATGCCAGAGCTTCACCCGGTACTTGAGACAAAAACTGAAAAATACACCCTACCCGCGGCTAGCTACAACCTGGACCTAGAAGAGAGGAGAAGTTTATGCACTTCTGGAAGGGGATCAAAGTCCCGACTGGTTTTCGGCAAACCCGAAGAAGCTAGTGTCGATGAAGGACCTATCATTTCCACACTGCAAGGCTCACGATTGTCATATGATGCTGACGGTGTTCCTACCAATCGCAATAAGGGCTATCAAGCCAGAGTTTTTGAAGATGGCTATCACCCACATGTGCTACTTCTGGTCAAAGATCTCACAGAAGAAGATTAGCAAGACAGAGTTGAGTGACCTACATGATTTTGTCGTAGAGACCCAAAACCAACTAGAGATGTGTTTACCGCCCGCTTTCTTCGACCCTATGGTACATCTCATGATTCACATGGTTCATCAGATACAGGCGTTGGGCCCTTGCTACTTGCATGAAATGTGGTCGTATGAGCGGTTCATGTCAGTTCTAAGTCGATATGTGCATAATCGTGCATACCCAGAGGGTTCTATGATAGAGGGCTACAGTAGTGAAGAGTCATCGAGTGTTGTCAAGAGTACCTAAAAGTATAGAGAGGGATTGGTATTCCCGATTCTCACTACAAGGGTAGGCTGGCCGGGAAGGGCACAAATGGTAGAAAAATCTTCATCGACAATGAATATGCAGAAGTGAGTCGGGCACACTACGCTATCTTGGTGAGCACAAAACTGATGGAACCATATATTGATGAACACATGGAGATCATCCAATCAGAGAGAAATGGTCGTACAGGTGATTGGGTCATGAAACAACACAAGCAACGCCTAACTTCATGGTTGAAGGACCAAAACATACAGCCTGGAGAAACCATAGATTCTATTACCATCAGTAAGTTGGCAGCGGGGCCATCAAGACAGGTGACATCTTGGAGTTCTTATGAGATCAATGGGTACACATACTATACCCACGCAAAGGATAGTAAATGTGTGAACCAAAACAATGGTTTTCGAGCAGTGGCTATCGGCGCAGGGGGACAAAAGATCGACTACTTTGGCATAATTGAAGATATATGGGAACTTGACTATGGAACTGAGGCACTAAATGTGGCCCTATTTCGATGTCGCTGGATCAAGCAACATGAATTCAATGAAATCGGATTGAGGGTCGTGGACGTTCACAACATAGGCTACCAGGATGATCCATGGGTCCTTGCTTCACATGTTACACAGGTTTTCTATATGACCGACCCGCTCAGCATTGTCCCCCCAAAGAAGAAACCTAAGCATGTGGTTATCCCTGGAAAACAACACATTATCGGAGTTGATGGCGTTGATGATGTTGAACCTACAATAAGTGCGATCAGATGCCGCTATTCACAGACTTTATTAACAAGATTGGTGTTGTGGAAAAAAACCTACCCAAAGACGTATTGCCATGGGAACGAAAAGGTGTGAAGTGGAAAACTGTTACGACGCCGGATACTAATAAATAGTCATTTGTATGTGTGTGAGACTTTATTTATGTATCCATGTGAGACTACATTTATGTATGCGTGTGAGACTACATTTATGTATGTGTGTGAGACTATATTTATGTATCCATGTGAGACTACATTTATGTATGTGTGTGAGACTACATTTATGTATGTGTGTGAGACTACATTTATGTATCCATGTGAGACTACATTTATGTATGTGTGTGAGACTACATTTATGTATGTGTGTGAGACTACATTTATGTATGCGTGTGAGACTAAAAATAACTCAAAATGAAAAGTTGAGTGGTCCAAACCATCTCAGATGAAAAGTTGACCATTACAACAAATGTATTTCTTGATAAGGGGAACAAACTTTGTATTCATGACTTTTGCATCTAAGACCATCTCGGATCCGGTCAAAGTGTATTTTCTGAAAAATCCAATGTTTGACTTGGTCAAACTAGGTCAAACTAGGTAACAAAAGATCTCAAATGAAAAAAAATTGAATACAACATAGTTAGATATCATCAAGGTCTACCTTTGATACACAATACATTTTTGCATTTGGAAAAGTTACAGAAAACTCAGTTCACATGTTTTGAAAACCCAAGGCGTGGCTTGGTCAAACCTGGTCAAACGAGTGAGTAAATGACCTCAAATGAAAAACTTTTGAATACAAGGTAGATAGAGCTCATCAAGATAAACATTCCATATGTAGGACATTTTTGTATTTAAGAAAGTGTTTATAAACTCTAGTAACAAATTCTTGAATCACACAAAGACTTTATGAAACTACATGCGGGACTTGTGGATTTAGAACTGCACTTTCTTAACGCTTTGTCAAATGCAAAAATGTCCCGTATATCAAATGTATATCTTGATGAGTGGAACAAAATTGCTATTCATGACTTTCGGAGTTGGGGCCGTCTAGGGTCCCGAAAACGTGCGTGTAGCCGTGAAAATTTGAAATTTCAAAATTTGAGTGGTCCAAACCATCTCAGATGAAAAGTTGACCATTACAACAAATGTGTATCTTGATAAGGGGAACAAATTTTGTATTCATGACTTTTGCATCTGAGGCCATCTCGGATCCAGTCAAAGTGTATTTTCTGAAAAATCCAATGTTTGACTTGGTCAAACTAGGCAATAAAAGACCTCAAATGAAAAAAATTGAATACAACATAGTTAGATCTCATCAAGGTCTACCTTTGATACACAATACATTTTTGCATTTGGAAAAGTTACAGAAAATGACCTCAAATGAAAAACTTTTGAATACAAGGTAGATAGAGCTCATCAAGATACACATTCCATATGTAGGATATTTTTGCATTTGAGAAAGTGTTTATAAACTCTAGTCACAATGTCTTGAATCACACATAGACTTTATGAAACTACATGCGGGACTTGTGGATTTAGAACTGCACTTTCTTAACGCTTTGTCAAATGGAAAAATGTCCTATATATCAAATGTACATCTTGATGAGTGGAACAAAATTGCTATTCATGACTTTCAGAGTTGGGGCCGTCTAGGGTCCCGAAAACGTGCGTGTAGCCGTAAAAATTTGAAATTTCAAAATTTGAGTGGTCCAAACCATCTCAGATGAAAAGTTGACCATTACAACAAATGTGTATCTTGATAAGGGGAACAAACTTTGTATTCATGACTTTTGCATCTGAGACCATCTCGGGTCCGGTCAAAGTGTATTTTCTGAAAAATCCAATGTTTAACTTGGTCAAACTAGGCAACAAAGAATAAACTTTGCATATTAGGTAATAAAGAATAAACTTTGCATATATAAATTAATCATAAAAATATTTGAAATAATTCAAAAATATTACATAAAAACTTGGTAATATCGAGGCACTGAAGAATTTTTAAATTTACACAAATATATTTTGTAATTCCAAGAAAATTTAGTTTAGAATCTTCATAAAAACTTGGAATAGTTTAAAATTATATAATATATATAATTAAATATAAAAATACATGGAATATCTTAAAATTATTATTTAAAAAAATGATTTTACATTAAAAAAACCACTGTAAGGGCGGTTCACATTTCAACCGCCCTTACAGTGGGGCTGCCCGATATTAAAGGAAGGCCCGTTCCCAGCCTTAGGTCAAGGCGTTTCACTTTCATCGTTGAGCGCTGTCAGGCTGGCCGAATCGCCCCCCCGATCCGATCCGCCGTCCCCCGATCCGATCGCTGCTCCTCCCGCCGGCGCCCTTCCTCTAGCCGGTGCTCTCCTTCCTCCAGCGGCTCCCCTCTGGCGGTCTCCACCCTAATTCCGCCGCCGCCACGACGCCACCGGGCTCGCATCCTTCATCCGCGCGTGCTCCCTCCTCTGGCGATCGAGCCCGGTGCTTGAGCTCCTTCGACGAGCGAGCGAGCGCCTGACCGGTTCACATCTCCAACCGCGAGCACGGCGAGCCCGGTCGTAACCCTAGCGAGCACGGTGAGCACGGCGACCTCTCCAACCGTGAGCACGACGACCTCCTTCCGCGAGCCCGGCCCGTCGACCTCCCTTCTTCGCCGCCACCAGAGGTATGTGCTCCGATCTGCTCTCCCATTGATTGACGGCTAGATTCGGGCGGGATGCTATGCTGTCTCTGCTCCTAGGGTTTCGGATCGGAGCCCGCGGTATTGTTTTGCGCTGACTATGTCTATCTTGCAAACTGAGGCTGTATTGCTTTCATGGCTATCAGTTCCTGTAAATTAACAGTTTTTTCATATATCTTATAGGACTATCTATGTAACAGAACCGTCCAATTTATAAGAATTCAAGTGAATTAGCGACCACGGAGGCAGTCAAGCCAATGGACTTGAACCCATATAAACCCGGTAGTCCGACGAAATCTCAAAAGACCTCGATTCAACCAACATACAACCAAGATCGTACATGATCAAGCATCGCCATCACAGATTACATACATTCATCTCAGAACATAGTTTTACAACACATCAGAGTTTAAACAAGGTTATTACAAACCAGTTTAGTAGCGGAAACAAAGTAGTTTTAAAACATCACACACTCAGTTTAATTATATGCCAGTTCTATGGTCAAATCCAACAAAAGCACAATGGAAGATAAGGAAGGTGATCACGCCCATGATCTATTCATCATCCGCAGCCGGATGATGGCAGTTAGCATAGTAGCCGTGATAAACGACATCATCTGCAACAAGGGTAAATAAAACCCTGAGTACGAGAATGTACTCAGCTAGACTTACCCGTCATAAACCAAAATAAGTGGACTGGTTTGACTCACCTTTTTGCATAAAAGCTTTAGTTATAAGTGTCTTTACTGTTAACATTTCAGCAGTAGGTTTTATTACTTAGCAATAACCCACTAAGTTAGCACCTATTCTAAGCATACACTTGAGTATTTAAGCATCACAATAATAACCATATCCGGATTATCACATAGCTACCAACTTTCTCATCATAACCATTAAGTTTATTTAGTGAGCTCTACGTGCGACTGCCCGTGTCAAGTTCTCACTATCCGGGAGAGACGGCGATTCGAATCGATTCCTATTCAGCTGGAGGGGTATTCCTAGCACTCACCCAAGCATACTTCATGAGGGCAGCTCGGATCACCTTTAGCACAACTCCGGACCAATTCGCGGGTCCGTACAGCGCCGCACCCCCAGGGACCGCCAATCTGCCAGGGTCAGGACTCTAACATGACACCTCGGTCTTACGCCATTGACTCCCCGCACATCCTTACTACCAACCGGGGTGCGCACTTAAACCGAACGGGGTATCCGGCCGGAGATGCACTCGTAGGCTTCGCGGTCGGAACAACTTATCCGGCCAGCTAAGTGTTAGGCATGCGTTCAACATGACAGGAGGACGTTACATCAATCAGTCCTTAATCGACACAGACGGGGATAGATTCACACCCAAGACCTCCATGCCTTGTTGCTGCACTATCATCATCCCGCCCGGTCTCAAGTTCATTATTAGCACATGGTTGTTTCCACGATAGCAAATATAGCCAGCCGTGATCATCATCCACCTAACTCTCGCAGGTGACAGGAAATCACCCGGCTTCTACCGAGCTAAGCATGGCTAAGCATCAGTTCGATCCTGGACCTACTTAGGTGAAGTATGAGGTGGACAAGGTAGTTATTATGCAGCAAGGGTGTCATATCAACGCCTAACACTTAATGCAACAGTACATAAACATAGTCAATTGATAGCTAGATATGATAACAAAATAGTAGGAGGCTTAGAATGTCCGGGGCTTGCCGGTGGTCAGGGCACTCTGGAAAGTCCTCCTCCTCAGCTCCTTCAGGTGGCTCCCCTTGTTGACCTTCCGACTCCGGCAGCTCGAACTCCAGAACAGTCACGCCCTGGGGTACACCTATGTATGCATGACAAGGAGATAAATATAGAGAATGCACATATGATGCATGATGTCATGATGAAGAGCCAAAGGAGCATAAACAAGGTACAACATAGTATAAACTTCTAAGATTAAGTGAATCATAGAATAACAAGTAAGTGCATACTTCTTCTCTGGTAGAGAGGCTAACTAGACAAGTTAAACAATCCTAGCTACTCCTACTCAGCCCCTGGTTTCATAGACAAACCAACTTGTCACAAGTTTCGGCTATAACTTAAGCATCAGTTGGCCAAACTAAGCAAGTAGATACTTTCTGGAAAGCTTAGCAAATTATCTACAATTCACTTTTAGAGATCCCAGAGTGATTCTCAGCCGAAATATGTTAAAACATACAAAGTTGGCTGGCTGTCCTGGAAAATCCAGAGAGCAAGCACTTTGCAGCAGCTATTATAACATTCATAAATTTTAAACTACTCAACTAAATGTCATGAAACTTGGACACGAAGTAGATAAGCAAGTTAGCTACAAGTTTGTTGTAGAAAAGTTTCCCAGAAAACATAATCTTCAATTAGTTCTTAAGCAATTGCTATCAGCTACACAGAATTGCTCTAGGAAAGGCATAAATAGCAAAAATAATATTTTGCACATAACAAGAATGTATCAAAGGGTCAATCCAATTACACTAGTATGTAGAACATGTCTAAGAAACACTAGAAAACATCATGGCAAGGTCTAAACTTATTTCTATCATCACCTTTTTCATTTATTTAGTTATTAAGGTGAATTAGTGAACATGCATCCCAAGTGCTCCAAAAATTCTAAGAAAATTACAGCTATCTACTTATGCTAACTAAAATTTACTTTAAAATTTTCAGGGCACTTGCACATACAGTTTGTGAGATACAAAAATAACAAGCTAGCAAAGGCATGCAAGGCATAAAATATGAAACCTTATCAAAAAGTGTCAAACAACAGATTTCAGATTTTTCCTAGCTTTGTTTACACATGAGTACAACACTCAGCAAATTTCACCACAAAAAGAGGTATAACTTATTTATTAAAAATACCACAAGAAACTCCTATTTAAGCAAGAAATATTTATAACTTCGCAATCAGGCATCCAAAAATCATGATAAATTTATCAGAGCCTATTCATATCATAATTGACAACATCCTCAATTTGCATGGCCACCAGATCAACAGATCTCAAGATATAATTGTCTCCTATATAATCAAGATTAAATCATATATATTTATTTCTGCAAAAACATGGCATGTTTCATATTTTTAATAAAAACTAGACTTATGCAGGAACCTAACAAAATTGGAATCATATCATTTGGCTCTATAAAACTCTAGATATGAATTTTACAAAAACAACAATGGATCTGCTACACAGTGACCAGGGATGTGAGAGGGAGAGACTGACACACGGGACCCACACGACAGAGAGACAAAGACAGGGGAGACGCTCGTCGCCGGCGAAACTCGACGACGGCGAGGTCTCGGTCGGATCCAAGGGCATCTACGTGTTCCTCTCCTCAAGGCGACTCTGTTGACCTACTTCACTCGCGCTCTACTGGACTCTAGGGTGCTCGCCGTCGGGAATGGCGGCTCGGCGGCGCTGCGGGCGATACGCCGGCGTGCACGGCCAATGCCGTCCCGGTTGAGGTTCACGCCGAGCATCAGTGAACCAAGGAGAAGCGATAGGGACAAGAATGAGGAGAAATGGTGGAGCAGAGAGGCCTGGCCACGTCGCCGGTGAGCTCAGGCGGAACTCCGGCGAGGGAGAACGGCTCGGAGCTCGGCAATGCCGCCTCACCTGTGCTCGACAGTGGCTAAGGAGGTGACGCCGAGGTAGAGGAAGCTCTGGCGAAGCTTTTGGCGGGCTGGCTTAGCCGGAGGCGCGGTGGAGCGGCCGGGAAAACTCGCCGAAGCGCGGTGTTGCTCGCCGAGGACGAAGGTGGACGCAATGGGAGGCTCTGGTGGAGTGGATGTCGCGTCTGAGGCACGGGGTGGCTCCGTGGCGGCTTGAGGGCTTCGTCCAAGCTGACAGGTGGGACCGTCGACGGCGTACGGCCGACACCTAGCCGGACACGCGGCGGCGGACGGCGTTTGTCCAAAACTGAATCGATGATTCAGTCACCGGCGTCAGTGACTGAAACCCGAAATTCAACGACGTTTTACTCTCAGCTCAATCGATGGTTTTGGCTCGAATTTGATCCTTTGGACAGAGCTACACGAGTTCTACAAGTTTGCTTACAAGATCAAAGCCTAACTCGGTCTGGATTTCAATCTACAAGGCTCCCAACAACCCTACCTCGAAACTGTGTGATTCAAGACTTAGCCAAATTCGGCTAAGTGTGAAATCAGCCCTGATTTTTGGCTTGTGGGCAGAATTTGAATGGGTTCCAAGCATTGTCATGAAAAGTCATCAACATCACTTTTGTATCTTATGAAATTTACTACAACTTTGTTTCAGGTGTCATTTACATGCAAGGTCTCTAGCACCAGTTTCATAAAACATCTTTGAAAAGAGGTCTAGGGGGTCAAATAGGTCAATCTAGGGTTAACCATGACTTAGGGCATTTTTGGCCAAAACCTCCAACGTGAACTTTGTTCAAAAAGTTGCTATAAACATGATTAAAGTATTTTGGAAGACAATGTACATTTGTAAGCATTGGTCCTCTACTAGAATCACTCAAATCAAGCCACACAAGTAATTTAATCATACAAGGGACACATAAGATGACATGTGATCATGATGTATGCTTATGAATGAGCATGATGATGCTTATGTTGATGCAATGCTCATGGTTAACATGCAAGCTAACACTAGGAGTGTTACAGCCCTCCCCCCTTACAAAAATCTCGTCCCGAGATTTGAAAGACGTACCATTTTTCGTAGAATGAGGGATAAGTTACTTGTAAATAGTCTTCCCTTTCCCAAGTGGCATCTCTCTCACTTTGACGGTTCCACAAAACCCTAAAAAGTTTGATCACTCTCCCACGAGTAACCCGTTCCTTGACATCAAGAACTTGTACAGGCTTTTCTTCATATGACAGGTCGGACTGCAACTTTAGGCCTCTTGTTTCAACTCGCTCTTCGGGCACACGAAGACACTTCTTGAGTTGAGACACATGGAATACAGGAAAAATGGTTCCTAGTTCCGGAGGTAGTTGTACTTTGTGAGCTACCTTGCCACTCTTATCAATGATTTGGTAGGGACCCACATACCTAGGGCAAGCTTTCTTTTTACACCAAAGCGATTTGCTCCTTTCATGGGTGATACCTTCAGGTACACAAAGTCACCTACTTCGAACTCGAGTGGTTTTCTTCTCCTCTCCGCATAGCTTTTCTGTCTAGCTTGGGCAGCTTTCATGTGTTGCTGAATAATGAGAACTTGTTCCTTGGCTTCTTTGACAAAATCAATTCCCTAGTACCTCCTTTCGCCAGGTTCGACCCAGTTTAGAAGAGTTCTACACTTGCGGCCATACAAAGCTTCAAAAGGAGCCATTTGGATACTTTCTTGATAACTATTGTTGTAAGAGAATACGGCTAAGTGTAGCCATTTCTCCCATGCACACTTGGAAGATATCACACATGCCTTCAACATATCTTCTAAAATTTGATTCACACGTTCAGTCTGACCGGAGGTTTGAGGGTGGTAGGCTGAACTGCGAACCAACTTTGTACCAAGGAGCGAATGCAGGTGCTCCCAAAAGCGAGCAGTGAACTGAGGACCCCTATCAGAAATAATGGTGCGAGGCACTCCATGCAATTTAACAATCTGAGAGAAGTATAACTCCGCGTAGTCGGATATTTAGTATGTGGACTTCACAGGGATAAAATGGGCCGACTTGGTCAAACGGTCAACAATCACCCATATAGAATCGTGTCCCTTTTGGGTAAGGGGAAGGCCAACAATGAAATCCATGCTGATTTCTTCCCATTTCCAACCTGGAACCGACAAGGGTTGTAATAAACCCACAGGTTTGAGGTGAACTGCTTTTACCCTGTAGCAAGTGTCACACCTAGCAACATAAGCGGCTATCTCTTTCTTCATCTTGGTCCACCAGAAATGAGGTTTCAAGTCTTGGTACATTTTGCTACTACCAGGATGAATGGACAACTTGGAAGAATGAGCTTCATCTAAAATTTTGATATGGAAAATAAGAGTCTTTAGGTACCACTAAGAGTCTTTAGGTACCATTAGTCGATCGTCAAACCACAGTACACCCTTCTCATCTACCTTGAAATGCTTGGTGTCTTGCTCATGCATTTTTCTTTTGATATGGAAAATACCAGGATCAGACTTTTGGAGCTCTATGATTTGACTCTCTAACGAGCAGCTGACTATAATGTTGTGCAGGACCACCAGATGCAATAAATTGAAGCCTTCCTATAGGAGAGGTTTAACATGTTGTTTCCGACTGAGAGCATCGGCTACAACATTGGCCTTGCCCGGATGATAGTGTACTTCTAGATTGTAGTCTTTTATCAACTCCAACCATCTTCTTTGTCTCATGTTTAGCTCGGGCTGAGTGAATATATATCTGAGGCTCTTATGGTCAGTGTAAATGTGACATAGATTACCCAACAGATAATGCCTCCAGAGTTTCAATGCGTGTACAACTGCTGCTAATTCTAGATCATGAGTCGGGTAGTTAGCTTCATGTTTCCTCAACTGCCGAGAGGCGTAGGCAATAACTCGGCCTTCTTGCATAAGCACACAACCTAGGCCAGTGCCAGAAGCATCACAAAAGACGTCAAATGGCTTTTCAATGTCAGGCTGTGCCAGAATAGGAGCGGTGGTCAGCAAATGACGTAAAGTGGTGAAAGCGACTTCACACGCCTGGGACCACACAAACTTCACATCTTTTTGTAGTAGCTTGGTCATAGGCTTAGCTATTTTGGAGAAATCCGGAATAAAGCGCCGATAATATCCACCTAGACCGAGAAAACTCCGGACCTCGTGCACTGAAGTCGGGGCCTTCCAGTCTAGAACCTCCAGCACTTTTGACGGGTCAACAGAAATACCCTCTTCGGATAGAATATGGCCTAGGAAAGGCACTTTCTTCAGCCAAAACTCACATTTGCTGAACTTGGCATAGAGCTGATGTTCTCGCAATCTAGTGAGTACAATCCGAAGGTGCTTCTCGTGTTCTTGGGCATTTTCAGAGTACACCAATATGTCATCGATGAACACCACCACAAACTTATCCAGTTCAGGCATGAACACTGAATTCATCAGGTACATGAAATGAGGAGGGGCATTAGTCAGACCAAAGGATATGACTAGATACTCATATAACCCATACCTGGTAGAGAAAGCCTTTTTAGGAATGTCTTCGGGCCGGATCTTAATTTGATGATACCCAGACCTCAGTTCGAGCTTGGAGAATACATTAGCCTTAGCTAATTGATCAAACAGGATATCAATGCGAGGCAGTGGATACTTGTTTTTAACAGTCACGGCATTGAGCGAACGATAGTCTACACACATACATAGAGACTTGTCTTTCTTCTTGACAAAGAGAGCTGGACAACCCCATGGAGAAGAACTAGGCCGAATAAGACCTTTCTCGAGAAGTTCTTGCAATTGCTTTTTCAATTCTGCCAATTCGTTGGCTAGCATTCGGTATGGCCTTCTAGAGATAGGTGCGGTACCCGGAATTAGATCAATTTTAAACTCTATGTCTCTGTCCGGTGGCAACCCGGGCAGATCCTCTGGAAAGACATCCGGAAACTCACACACTACAGGAATCTCTGCCACAGTGAGTGGTCTAATAGCATTGGTAGCATGACGGATGTCATCATTCTTGGGAAGCTGGACTAAGAAGGCTTCTTTGCTATCAGGCTCTCGCAACATGACTACCCTCGTGGAGGTGTCTATTAGCACCCCATTATTGCTCATCCAATTCATCCCTAAGATAACATCTATGCCCAAGCCCGGCAAAATTACAAGGTTTGTTGAAAAGTTACGGCCCTAAATAGCAATATTCACATCCTTCACTAATTGGTTTGTGGAAATTTGGTTCCCAGCAGCACTAATGCAGAATTTGCCACTGTCAAGATCAACTACATGCTGTCCATGCTTAGATGCGAATGCTTGACTCATAAATGAATGCGAAGCTCCAGAACCAAACAAGACAACTACAAGATGTTGATTGACAAGAAACATACCAGCGGCGACCACTTCACCTTCAGGGATTTCTTCAACAGTGGTATAGTGCACTCGGCCAGTACGGTTGTTACCTCTAGTTGCAGAATTCCTCTTGGGATAAGGGCAATCTCTCGCCCAGTGACCAACTTGTTTGCAATTGAAGCAGGGACGGTTATCAGGGGGAGTCTTGGGACCTCCTTGACCTGTGGCACCTCTTGGGAGAGCAACTGTAAAGGACTTGCGAACTCCCGTCTTCACATTTGACTTTTTCTGCGGTGGCCTATACCTTGTCACAGCATTTGGTGGGTGATAGGCTGGGTTATTTGTCACGGAAGCCTTGGACTGTGAAGCACCTGCCTCATAGGCCCTCTTGCGGTTCTTGGACGCGGCACACACGGCATTGGAGTTCTCCTGAGTCAACGCATCACTCACAAACTCATTAAAGGTGGTACTCTTGTTACCAGCCATGTTCTTGGCCAGCTTGGGTCCCAACTCTCTCTTGAAACTAGCAAGCTTCTTGGCCTCAGTATCAACCATTTCAGGAGCATAGCGAGACAAATTATTAAAAGCATGAAGATATTCAGTCAAGCTTTTAGTGCCCTGGGTCAGGTTCATGAACTCAGTGTGCTTGATAGTCATTAAGCCTTGGGGAATATAAGTGTTCTTAAAAGCAGTTTTGAACTGATCCCAGGTCACCACAGCATTGGCAGGCAAGCTAGTCCGGTAATGACTCCACCAGACACCTGCTTTGCCCTCCAACTGGCGGGATGCATATTCCGCCTTTAGCTCCTCTATTACCCTCAGCAAGCGGAATTTCTGCTCAAGAGTGTTCAGTCACTCATCAGCTTCTAGAGGTTCAACAGCCTCCTTGAAAACCGGTGGCTTCATGTCTTGGAAATCCTTGAAGCTCTTGGGCTGATTTGCCTCTCCACCTTGACGGACATGGCGACCACTCCGGTTTTGCTGCGCCATAGTCTGCATAGCTTCATTGAGCATTCGCTGGCCCTCGACAAGAGCTGCCAAGAGCTCAGCAGGCGTAGGCGGGGGAGGAGGTGGTGGTGGCGGCACCTCATTGTGACCGGAGCGACTGTTGCGAGCCATCTGCACAAGGCATACCAAGTGACCATTTAGGACAACAGATATAATTGCCATGAACCTCAATTGCTGCCATACGGAATTTAATGAAGTAAATTCACATAATTCAAGGCACAATAATCCATGTACAATAAGAGAATATCATCCACAACACTTGGTTATTCTCGCGATCATTCACAGCCACAATTCACAAGGATTAAAGACATTGCAGAAAATTATTTAAGCTCAACATAAACATAGAGCATCACAAATAAGTGCATAGGGTTATATAGAGTCACTGCCACAACTTAAGTCTTACAGGAGGGGCACCACGGCCAAATACATAGAGTCTCAGCTGAAATTCCATTACATAAAAAGATGGAAACTGATACATGAGCATGGAAACTATTGCTAGGCTACATATCTTCCTCAGATTCTCCATTAGAAATGATGCCATCATCCTGATCTTCCTCACTAGGAGCTTCTTCACAATTAAAGGGAACAGAATGTGGGATAGGATTTATGATATTATTTAGGCGATGGACATCTAACTGTAGCTCAGCAATCCTAGTGATCAGCTCTTCCTCTCTCATCTCAGCATGGAACAAGGCTCTAACTCTAGCAGCTTCTCTATTTTCAGCCAGGCGCATAGCCTCATCTCTCTCTAGTCATTTGCATCATGCGGGCTTGTGCCTCATTGCACTCTCTAACTGCATTTTCGACTTGGTTGCGGCGGGCTTGCAAAGCGGTGTGATAGTTTTGGATTTCAGCTTGTGCATCACTAAAAGCCTTGCGGTGCTTGCGCACACGCTTGTGCAGTTTGCGCTGTCCAACTTGAGCTTGTTGGAGCACTAGCATGGCTTCTATGTAGGTGTCCTGGCGTACATATTAAAGCTTAAGTACCGCCAGCATGGCACTCATGGCAGGGCTAGAGCTATATCCTAGTATGGTTTCTCTCATCTCTAGAGGCTCAGTTCCTATTTGAGACACAAACGTGTCAGTCACACTCACTCTAGGAAATGATCCAGCTGGGCCATTAACTAGCTCATCCCCATAATCTTGGCATATCTCCAACAGTACTTCTAAGGCTGCTACTTGGGCACCCTCTCAGGGAGTTTGACCATCGGACTCTACTATCCAACCTAGCCACTGTGGGTTGTTTGGACAAGGGGGAACTGTAATCTAGACATCTACCTAAGGTAAGGCTCCTGCATGCTCAGACTCGGTCCACGTGTACTTAGGTGGTTCCTCATATCCAACTGAGCTTAGCACCCTCCACAACAAAGTTTCATTTCAGCCCAACCCCACAAGAGTATATGTGCAGAAATGAAAATCCAATCATGTACATTCAACCTAGGTACTTTGATATATATTCCTGAACATATATCGCAGCACACTACCCATTTGGGATGCACCCACATATACATCAAATATGTATACATGGCTGCACCTACTACCCACAAGTAAGTATCTTCATATATACATGTGTGAAACATGTAAATATTCCAGTAACCACAGCTAACACTCCCCTAGACCGACGGTTAGACGGTCATGCTCTCACAGCTCACACTTACCGTAGCGTAGAGGCATATAGATCCATACATTACCACTCAAGCAAGTGGCATCCATACAATTTCATGCCGTATGGACGACGAAAGAAAACAATCATTGCTTACCATGGCATAGAGGTATGTGATCCATTCATTACCACTTAAGTAAGTGGCATCCATATTATTGCACGCAATATGGACGACGAAAGGAAAAACCCTCATGTTAGTAATATTAAGCCACCTAGAAGTCCTTATATGGGCATAAAGGTTATGACCACTGGCATGGTATAAGTTATAAAAACATTTGTATAACAGCCCTATGTATTGTCTAATTTGCCAAATTAGCTTGGGAAAAACCAAATTTATTTGTTTTTAAATACATCTATGATGGTTAAATGCTTAATCTTGCTCTGATGCCAGCTGTAATAGAACCGTCCAATTTATAAGAATTTAAGTGAATTAGCGACCACGGAGGCAGTCAAGCCAATGGACTTGAACCCATATAAACCCGGTAGTCTGACGAAATCTCAAAAGACCTCGATTCAACCAACATACAACAAAGATCGTACATGATCAAGCATCGCCATCACAGATTACATACGTTCATCTCAGAACATAGTTGTCACACCCCAAAATTCTAACTTTGGGATATGACTTAGAAAACACTAAAAACAAAGACAAAGAATTTATTTTTTTTATAAAATGTTCCAACTTTATTTATGTTGACAACATTTTAGGTAGTGAAAAATGTGGGTTTCTAAAATTTTTGTAAATCAACTTAGTGGTTTGTTGCATTCATGCAGTTGCATAGTGTTTATGCTTGAAAAATAAATTTTGTTTGTTTTCAAGATATGCCTTGGGTTTATCCCAACTTCATCTTTCCAAACATCAAACCAATATCTAAAAGTTCTAATCAAATCTTTTGTCCACAAACTAAATCCCTAGCCTAACCCTCTCCCTCTCCCTCTCTCGCTTTCCTCTTCCTTTTTTGGACTCCTACTTGTTTTTGATCAAGTCCTCCCAACCCCTTAAATCTAAATTATATGACCACCTTGTTTACACAATTCTGCCATCACTTTGATCAAGCCAAGTTCCCTGTCTTGCTTTGGATCAAGTCCAAACCAGCCCAAAACATCCATCTTTCTCTCCCACCTCATGCACAATTCTCTACTTCTCTTTTATGTAAAAAGGAAAATAGAAGCCCTCCTCACATCTATGTGTCGTCATCCCCTTGGGCAGCACCTGATCTTTTCCTACATGCACAAACTTCGTCAACTAATTCCTCCTTAATTCCTCCTTTTCAATTCACTAATAATCTTATTGACTGCATGTGGAAAGCACCATGCATGGACAGTTAACTTTTGCAGCTACACCAACACTTCCTCTCTTCTCCATGCAAAGATAATTCCTCTATTAATTTCCTTGACTCCATCAAGTATATCTTTATCCCATCTCACCAGTTGTATGTAATGGCAGCCGTGAATCTCTTCCTCTTTTCCTCATGACACCTATCCTTCATGTAAAATAACAGCAGCATTTAACTCTTTATCCCCTTGATTACTTTGTCTCTTTCATATGGAGAAATCACCCTTCTCATCTCTATGGCGACTGCTCAATAATTCTTTCTTTTTATTTTTTTAGACACACTTCACTCCTTCATTTGTTTTCCTTTACTTCCAATGGCATGCAGCCATCTATGCTCTGGCTACCCCCACGTTTACTCCTTTTTCTCTCATGCAAGAGAACAACAACAACTAATTCTTCCCCTTAAATTACAATGGTAACACCTTTGTTTAATCCTCTCCTTTGAGTATCTTTTATCTCATCAGTGTGCATGCAACAGGTAGCCATACATCTTCTCTTCCTCCTCCCTTACTGCCAAGGGCGCCTCTCCCTTCTCCTCCTGCTCAATATTAATGTGCACCCATTCATTCTTCTATTGACTCACCTCTATTATTTCAATTGCTTTACTCCATTGTTTCATTTGCATGCATGCAGAAAATTACAACCAGCAATATCTCCTCCCCCTTGCTCACATGAGCAGGTCATCACTTCTCCTCCCAATGGCGCATCTTCCTTTTCTCTCATGCAGAAAACTGCAGCAAATGTTCCCACTTAATTCCCTTTACAAGCCCCTCTTATTCTCCAATGCAACTCTCTAATTGCATGAGTAATGAAGGGCTCATGAAACAGCCATGCATCACCCTTTCTCCCTTATTTCTTTTATGCTCGACACACACACAGGAGCTGCCACTCTCTTCCCATGCAAAACAACTACTACAAATAATGCTCTCCTTTGATTCCCATGAGACACACACCTGATTTCAATAGCACCTATTTAGTCCATGGGTTTTACTCTCTTCATTTGCATGCATCCATGCAGGAAATAGCAGCCATATATTTTCCCTCTTCCTCTCTTTCTCATGCACAACAACAGCTTTATTTCCTCCTCCATTTCTCCTTCACGCACACTGCAGATGGACAGCCCCTCTTCCCCTCTCCTATGCCACCATTGTCTCACTCTCATGCAGAAATAAAAAGGCAATACATAATGCTCTTCCTTAATCACCTAGCCTCTCTTGACTCCTGTTCAATTGCATGCATACATTCACAGCCATATCTCCTCTCTTTTCCCACGCACAACCAGCAAGACCCCTCTTCAAAACCCTCTTGATAGCACATATTTTTTTTCACTGCCTTTTTATTTCACTTCAATGGCAGGACACAGCAGCGCA
>NC_012874.2:58476086-58491638 GCF_000003195.3 Sorghum bicolor
CAGCTATAAAACCCCTCATCTCCTCCCCTCCTCATCCCTCGCGCACACAGCAGATGGGCAGCCTCTCTCCCCCCTCTCACGCCACCTCTTCCACCTGCTGTTGCTCCTCAAAAACAGCAGCAAACATCTCCTCTCCTCGTGCTCCATGCAGATCAGATGTTTTTCCTCCCACCTTCTTATCTGTCATGGATGCTTGAACGACTCCACTCCCACCTCCATGGACGTCCCTCCTCCTCTTCCTCCCTCCCTTTTCTTTCCATGAAAATGCAGCCCCCATACAGCAGCGATTCCATTTTGCCATTGCAATTCCAAACCGAGCAATGGATCATGATTTGGACTGGCTACCAATCTCATCTGCTGCAGTAAGTTGATCGTCCCTTATTTCCCTCTCTCTGTGTGTTTCGTCTTCTGTTGCTTATCTCTCTCTTGATGTCCCCATGTATTGCAGGACATCCCTAAATCGATCCCTAGCTGCTGCATTTCATTTCGCCACTGCACCCCTCATCCCAAAGCCTGAACATGTCGATGATGTTGTTGCCATCCCCCTCTGGACCAAGCATGTGGGCTGCAACTCATGGTGAGGTCGACCCTGCAATTTCCCTCATTGATCTTGCTGCTCTTGTATACCATGTCTATTTCTATGATCTATCATATGGTGTAGATTATCACCAAAGTGGAATTGGAGATGTCCTGTTGATCGCAGACCTAATCGTCTCCCCCATCATCGATGAAGGCTGCCGCTAAATTCATCTCGAACTATAGCTAACCCCAATGTGAGGACCCCCATCATAATCTCTATTTTGTATACATGTTCCTTGCTGTAAATTGTGGACCACCATTCCTGTAAGATCATGTTTTGGTGAGGTTTGCTAGGGATACTCTATGCTGTCCCTCTGTCCAAAAACTTTGCTGCCCGTTACCGTTCACATTCCTAGTGATCCAGGCCTCCGGTCATTAAACCCTTTGACCACAATATAACTCTTGATGTTGTACACACCTCCCCAAATCAGTTTGGTCATAGGACCAACAATGCCGGAGTTATTGATATCGTTGTGCTTGCTGCCCCTGCATCTTTGCAGCAGCACCATTACTAATTGGCATGCATGTTCCAGGCAATACACCATTCCGTTTGTAAAATTCCGTTGAACCACATGTGTTCCATATCCTTGAGAATATCTCAGCAAAATTTCATGACCATAGAGCTCAATACGAAAGAGTTATAAATTTTCTTGTGCACGATATCTCTGCTGTCCATAAGCAGAGTTCCTGCCGGTTGACATGCGTATTCTCGATGTTCCATCATTCCTGTGACTGTGTCCTTTGACCACAATGTGTCTTATATTGTTGCACACATCTCTGAGAAATTCCATGACCATAGGATTCAAGATAAAAGAGAAATGTTTCTATCTTGTGCTTGCTGTCCCTGCTGTCCCGCAGCTACGTTGAGACCAGTTGGCATGTGTGTTCTCGATGAATCGCCACTCTAATGGTCATGCCCTTTGATCATGATGTATATCAAATATTTACACACTTCTCTGCAAGTTTTCTTGGTCATGTGTGCCACAATGCCCAAAATATAAGCATCATCGTGTCGCTGCTCCTGTCATGCCAACAGCCATGCAGTAACATCTTGCAATCTCGTTCCCCGGCTATCCGATAGTCAAAACATCATGTTCTTTTGCCATAACATACTCCATACAGTCCACAACAAGCCCACAAAAAAGATCTCAATTTGGTGCTGCTAAGACCATGTTCCTTGTAATCATAACCACCACTGTCCGCCACTGGGTTTGCTCAACCGGTGTGCAAATCGTCATCATCGTGCTTCCCTTTTATGTAACATTTCATCAGTGCAGCCACTAGTCATAATATGTTCCATATATCCTCTTCACAAATTTATAGTCATCAACAAATTATCTATAGATCCTTGTGCTCCATAAATCTTCCAGCCATGTTCATCATGTTTATTCATTCCTATCATTTATCAAACCTTCCAACTTCTACCTTTGAACTTCCATGCCTCTTTAAACCATAGATTTGTTTAGTTGTTTTTACGCTCAAACATTCGTAGTTGCAAGTTCTACGTGTTTAAAACCTTTTATCATATTTTGTAATGCTTGATGTATTGTTTTTAGGTTTCTTTTATGGTGCTTGTACCGGTTGATTGCTAACGTTAGAAGAGGAGCTCTACAAGGATGATCAAGAAGTTGGAACTTGCATACCAAGCAATTGGAAGGCAAGTGTAACATGAGTTCCCTTGTTACCCAATAACCATTTAATCACCTTTTTATATGCATGTGTCTAAAATGACGAACCTATAAGGACTATACATAGAACCTTTGTTAACTTGTATTCCTTGTTACCTTTGGGTTATGCATATGGTTAGTTTGGCTTAGCTTGCAATCACCCAACTATATAAAGTTAATCTTGACTAATGGATTATGGAATCAATATATAATGATGATTTCTACCAACATGGATATAAGGGGCTAGAGCATTGGGCCTTGGGTGCTCTAGTCTGCCCTCCGTAAGGACTGAATCTTAAAGCGGCAACCCAGGACTTACAATACAACCATGAGAATCACATGGCTCTGATCTTAATCAAGTATCTAGTACGTCTCTAGCTTGTTAGTGGTGACTGAAAGGCGCAAGAGGGGGGTGCCTCGTGGTGTATAGTTTTGCTCCTACCTTGGTGTGTACAGTGCCGCGACCACATGTGCCTCTTGGAGGAGGTCCCTATGCACACTTGCCGCTGAAACCTCGCGGTCACTAACTAGTTAGGGTGTCTAGTGAAAGGTTACGTAGTGATCCCTGCCGACTTACCTTGGAAGTGAGTCAAGAGGTTGGCCCCCTCAGGCAAAGGGCAATCACGACTCATGGGTAAAGATGTACATACTCTGTAGAGTTATAAAAACTGATATATCAGTCGTGCTCTCGGTCAAGGGCGGCCTGGATCCTTTTCGAGATAGATGGTTCTATGGATGGTTTGGGTGATGATTAATCTTGATATTAATTACACTTTCACCTTGGGAGCTTAAGCATAACCTAGCAACATAGGTCTAATAATAAAATATGACCAACTAAAAATGCTTATCGCAGTCAAACCAAGTCAAGCCTTTTGAGCCTTGCATCCCCTCATGTTATACTTGTTGAGTATGGTGCGCTCACACTTACATTCAACAATCAAAAATCCCGGATGGGTACCAGATGGTGATACAAAGGCGGAGTTTCCTGAGATGTTCTAGGAGTACTAGGCGAGTGTACCCCCAGTCAACCATCCCTGTGGAAAATGGAGACCCAAAGTGAAGATTAGGATTAGTTTCCGCTATGCTTTGTAATAGATGTAAGCCATGTTGTAACTATGTTCCGATATAATAAAGCATTGTTCTTGATATTCTCCATATTTGTCGCTATATGTGTCGTGTGGACATCCTGGGCACACATATAGTTAGCGCTTGGTCTTCTTTGGAAAACCGGGTGCGACAGATTGGTATCAAAGCAATGTTGACTGTAGGACGCTCTGCCTAGATAGAAATGGTCGCTTTTACAAACTTATTTTGATGAAAACTTATCTTGTCTTCCTCCACCTTGGTATTTTCTAAAAGAAAAACAAAACTTTTTCCTGAAACACCTCGTTCCTCCAAGATCCATGATGATGCGTCAGATGTGTTGAAGATTCTGCATCAACAATAAGCATCACCATGGAGGTTCAAGAGTTCAAGCATGTTTACCCTAATGCCTTTAGGATGTTGTTATCCCCGAGCGCTTTTACGTTAGCAATGATGCTAAGGTGAGTGATAGTATGCTTTCATAAGGACCCTATCATGTTAGTGTGCCATAGCTTGGTTGATTGTTTTGTCATGATGAACTGGTATGATTTGGCTCTTTGTAATGAGTGTAGCTTCAGTGAATCTCGGGGCGAGATTCCTCTTAAGGGGGGTAGAGTTGTCACACCCCAAAATTCTAACTTTGGGATATGACTTAGAAAACACTAAAAACAAAGACAAAGAATTTTTTTTTTTAAAATGTTCCAACTTTATTTATGTTGACAACATTTTAGATAGTGAAAAATGTGGGTTTCTAAAATTTTTGTAAATCAACTTAATGGTTTGTTGCATTCATGCCGTTGCATAGTGTTTATGCTTGAAAAATAAATTTTGTTTGTTTTCAAGATATGCCTTGGGTTTATCCCAACTTCATCTTTCCAAACATCAAACCAATATCTAAAAGTTCTAATCAAATCTTTTGTCCACAAACTAAATCCCTAGCCTAACCCTCTCCCTCTCCCTCTCTCGCTTTCCTCTTCCTTTTTTGGACTCCTACTTGTTTTTGATCAAGTCCTCCCAACCCCTTAAATCTAAATTATATGACCACCTTGTTTACACAATTCTGCCATCACTTTGATCAAGCCAAGTTCCCTGTCTTGCTTTGGATCAAGTCCAAACCAGCCCAAAACATCCATCTTTCTCTCCCACCTCATGCACAATTCTCTACTTCTCTTTTATGTAAAAAGGAAAATAGAAGCCCTCCTCACATCTATGTGTCGTCATCCCCTTGGGCAGCACCTGATCTTTTCCTACATGCACAAAATTCGTCAACTAATTCCTCAATTCCTCCTTTTCAATTCACTAATAATCTTATTGACTGCATGTGGAAAGCACCATGCATGGACAGTTAACTTTTGCAGCTACACCAACACTTCCTCTCTTCTCCATGCAAAGATAATTCCTCTATTAATTTCCTTGACTCCATCAAGTATATCTTTATCCCATCTCATCAGTTGTATGTAATGGCAGCCGTGAATCTCTTTCTCTTTTCCTCATGGCACCTATCCTTCATGTAAAATAACAGCAGCATTTAACTCTTTATCCCCTTGATTACTTTGTCTCTTTCATGTGGAGAAATCACCCTTCTGATCTCTATGGCGACTGCTCAATAATTCTTTCTTTTTATTTTTTTTAGACACACTTCACTCCTTCATTTGTTTTCCTTTACTTCCAATGGCATGCAGCCATCTATGCTCTGGCTACCCCGACGTTTACTCCTTTTTCTCTCATGCAAGAGAACAACAACAACTAATTCTTCCCCTTAAATTACAATGGTAACACCTTTGTTTAATCCTCTCCTTTGAGTATCCTTTATCTCATCAGTGTGCATGCAACAGGTAGCCATACATCTTCTCTTCCTCCTCCCTTACTGCCAAGGGCGCCTCTCCCTTCTCCTCCTGCTCAATATTAATGTGCACCCATTCATTCTTCTATTGACTCACCTCTATTATTTCTATTGCTTTACTCCATTGTTTCATTTGCATGCATGCAGAAAATTACAACCAGCAATATCTCCTCCCCCTTGCTCGCATGAGCAGGTCATCACTTCTCCCAATGGCGCATCTTCCTTATCTCTCATGCAGAAAACTTCAGCAAATGTTCCCACTTAATTCCCTTTACAAGCCCCTCTTATTCTCCAATGCAACTCTCTAATTGCATGAGTAATGAAGGGCTCATGAAACAGCCATGCATCAACCTTCCTCCCTTATTTCTTTTATGCTCGACACACAAACAGGAGCTGCCACTCTCTTCCCATGCAAAACAACTACTACAAATAATGCTCTCCTTTGATTCCTATGAGACACACACCTGATTTCAATAGCACCTATTTAGTCCATGGGTTTTACTCTCTTCATTTGCATGCATCCATGCAGGAAATAGCAGCCATATATTTTCCCTCTTCCTCTCTTTCTCATGCACAACAACAGCTTTATTTCCTCCTCCATTTCTCCTTCACGCACACTGCAGATAGACAGCCCCTCTTCCCCTCTCCTATGCCACCATTGTCTCACTCTCATGCAGAAATAAAAAGGCAATACATAATGCTCTTCCTTAATCACCTAGCCTCTCTTGACTCCTCTTCAATTGCATGCATACATTCACAGCCATATCTCCTCTCTTTTCCCACGCACAACCAGCAAGACCCCTCTTCGAAACCCTCTTGATAGCACATATTTTTTTTCACTGCCTTTTTATTTCACTTCAATGGCATGGACACATGCAGCTGCAGCAGCTATAAAACCCCTCATCTCCTCGCCTCCTCATCCCTCGCGCAAACAGTAGATGTGCAGCCTCTCTCCCCCCTCTCACGCCACCTCTTCCACCTGCTGTTGCTCCACAAAAACAGCAGCAAACATCTCCTCTCCTCGTGCTCCATGCAGATCAGATGTTTTCCCTCCCACCTTCTTATCTGTCATGGATGCCTCAACTACTCCACTCCCACCTCCATGGACGTCCCTCCTCCTCTTCCTCCCTCCCTTTTCTTTGCATGAAAATGCAGCCCCCATACAGCAGCGATTCCATTTTGCCATTGGAATTCCAAACCGTGCAATGGATCATGATTTGGACTGGCTACCAATCTCATCTGCTGCAGTAAGTTGATCGTCCCTTATTTCCCTCTCTCTGTGTGTTTCGTCTTCTGTTGCTTATCTCTCTCTTGATGTCCCCATGTATTGCAGGACATCCCTAAATCGATCCCTAGCTGCTGCATTTCATTTCGCCACTGCACCCCTCATCCCAAAGCCTGAACATGTCGATGATGTTGTTGCCATCCCCCTCTGGACCAAGCATGTGGGCTGCAACTCATGGTGAGGTCGACCCTGCAATTTCCCTCATTGATCTTGCTGCTCTTGTATACCATGTCTATTTCTATGATCTATCATATGGTGTAGATTATCACCAAAGTGAAATTGGAGATGTCCTGTTGATCGCAGACCTAATCGTCTCCCTCATCATCGATGAAGGCTGCCGCTAAATTCATCTCGAACTACAGCTAACCCCAATGTGAGGACCCCCATCATAATCTCTATTTTGTATACATGTTCCTTGCTGTAAATTGTGGACCACCATTCCTGTAAGATCATGTTTTGGTGAGGTTTGCTAGGGATACTCTATGCTGTCCCTCTGTCCAAAAACTTTGCTGCCCGTTACCGTTCACATTCCTAGTGATCCAGGCCTCCGGTCATTAAACCCTTTGACCACAATATAACTCTTGATGTTGTACACACCTCCCCAAATCAGTTTGGTCATAGGACCAACAATGCCGGAGTTATTGATATCGTTGTGCTTGCTGCCCCTGCATCTTTGCAGCAGCACCATTACTAATTGGCATGCATGTTCCAGGCAATACACCATTCCGTTTGTAAAATTCCTTTGAACCACATGTGTTTCATATCCTTGAGCATACCTCAGCAAAATTTCATGACCATAGAGCTCAATACGAAAGAGTTATAAATTTTCTTGTGCACGATATCTCTGCTGTCCATAAGCAGAGTTCCTGCCGGTTGACATGCGTATTCTCGATGTTCCATCATTCCAGTGACTGTGTCCTTTGACCACAATGTGTCTTATATTGTTGCACACATCTCTGAGAAATTCCATGACCATAGGATTCAAGATAAAAGAGAAATGTTTCTATCTTGTGCTTGCTGTCCCTGCTGTCCCGCAGCTACGTTGAGACCAGTTGGCATGTGTGTTCTCGATGAATCGCCACTCTAATGGTCATGCCCTTTGATCATGATGTATATCAAATATTTACACACTTCTCTGCAAGTTTTCTTGGTCATGTGTGCCACAATGCCCAAAATATAAGCATCATCGTGTCGCTGCTCCTGTCATGCCAACAGCCATGCAGTAACATCTTGCAATCTCGTTCCCCGGCTATCCGATAGTCAAAACATCATGTTCTTTTGCCATAACATACTCCATACAGTCCACAACAAGCCCACAAAAAAGATCTCAATTTGGTGCTGCTAAGACCATGTTCCTTGTAATCATAACCACCACTGTCCGCCACTGGGTTTGCTCAACCGGTGTGCAAATCGTCATCATCGTGCTTCCCTTTTATGTAACATTTCATCAGTGCAGCCACTAGTCATAATATGTTCCATATATCCTCTTCACAAATTTATAGTCATCAACAAATTATCTATAGATCCTTGTGCTCCATAAATCTTCCAGCCATGTTCATCATGTTTATTCATTCCTATCATTTATCAAACCTTCCAACTTCTACCTTTGAACTTCCATGCCTCTTTAAACCATAGCTTTGTTTAGTTGTTTTTACGCTCAAACATTCGTAGTTGCAAGTTCTACGTGTTTAAAACCTTTTATCATATTTTGTAATGCTTGATGTATTGTTTTTAGGTTTCTTTTATGGTGCTTGTACCGGTTGATTGCTAACGTTAGAAGAGGAGCTCTACAAGGATGATCAAGAAGTTGCAACTTGCATACCAAGCAATTGGAAGGCAAGTGTAACATGAGTTCCCTTGTTACCCAATAACCATTTAATCACCTTTTTATATGCATGTGTCTAAAATGATGAACCTATAAGGACTATACATAGAACCTTTGTTAACTTGTATTCCTTGTTACCTTTGGGTTATGCATATGGTTAGTTTGGCTTAGCTTGCAATCACCCAACTATATAAAGTTAATCTTGACTAATGGATTATGGAATCAATATATAATGATGATTTCTAGCAACATGGATATAATGGGGCAAGAGCATTGGGCCTTGGGTGCTCTAGTCTGCCCTCCGTAAGGACTGAATCTTAAAGCGGCAACCCAGGACTTACAGTACAACCATGAGAATCACATGGCTCTGATCTTAATCAAGTATCTAGTACGTCTCTAGCTTGTTAGTGGTGACCGAAAGGCGCAAGAGGGGGGTGCCTCGTGGTGTATAGTTTTGCTCCTACCTTGGTGTGTACAGTGCCGTGACCACATGTGCCTCTTGGAGGAGGTCCCTATGCACACTTGCCGCTGAAACCTCGCGGTCACTAACTAGTTAGGGTGTCTAGTGAAAGGTTACGTAGTGATCCCTGCCGACTTACCTTGGAAGTGAGTCAAGAGGTTGACCCCCTCGGGCAAAGGGCAATCACGACTCATGGGTAAAGATGTACATACTCTGCAGAGTTATAAAAACTGATATATCAGCCGTTCTCTCGGTCAAGAGCGGCCTGGATCCTTTTCGAGATAGATGGTTCTATGGATGGTTTGGGTGATGATTAATCTTGATATTAATTATACTTTCACCTTGGGAGCTTAAGCATAACCTAGCAACATAGGTCTAATAATAAAATATGACCAACTAAAAATGCTTATCGCAGTCAAACCAAGTCAAGCCTTTTGAGCCTTGCATCCCCTCATGTTATACTTGTTGAGTATGGTGCGCTCAAACTTGCTTTACATTCAACATTCAAAAATCCCGGATGGGTACCAGATGGTGATACAAAGGCGGAGTTCCCTGAGATGTTCTAGGAGTACTAGGCGAGTGTACCCCCAGTCAACCGTCCCTGTGGAAAATGGAGACCCAAAGTGAAGATTAGGATTAGTTTCCGCTATGCTTTGTAATAGATGTAAGCCATGTTGTAACTATGTTCCGATATAATAAAGCATTGTTCTTGATATTCTCCATATTTGTCGCTATATGTGTCGTGTGGACATCCTGGGCACACATATAGTTAGCGCTTGGTCTTCTTTGGAAAACCGGGTGCGACAATAGTTTTACAACACATCAGAGTTTAAACAAGGTTATTACAAACCAGTTTAGTAGCGGAAACAAAGTAGTTTTAAAACATCACACACTCAGTTTAATTACATGCCAGTTCCATGGTCAAATCCAACAAAAGCACAACGGAAGATAAAGAAGGTGATCACGCCCATGATCTATTCATCATCCACAGCCGGATGATGGCAGTTAGCACAGTAGCCGTGATATACGACATCATCTGCAACAAGGGTAAATAAAACCCTGAGTACGAGAATGTACTCAGCTAAACTTACCCATCATAAACCAAAATAAGTGACACCAAGGAGTATGCAAGGCCGATCTTTGTGGACTGGTTTGACTCACCTTTTTGCATAAAAGCTTTAGTTATAAGTGTCTTTACTGTTAACATTTCAGCAGTAGGTTTTATTACTTAGTGTTGACACCATTTTTGGGCACGTGTCCATGATCGGTAAAGTGTGGATCGGCAAGATGAGATGGTGGTGCTTGATCTACAGGGTGAGTTGCCGATGGAGGTGGTTGCCGATGGAAGGATAGTTGAACGTGACTAAGTCCATAGGTGACGATGTGTCTGTACCGATGGCTACGACAAGGGAGTCTGCCGATGATATGGGGGAAGAGTCTGGAAGTTGCCGATCGGTTTGTGGAGGAGTTCCAGTTTGTCACAGGGGGGATAGCTTTATGTTTTCCTTAGTTGTTTAAATCGTTTTGTATGCGGGTTCTGTGTAATTCGGAATTCGAGTCCTAGTCGTGTCTGGTTGTAGCTCTTTGAGTAGGGTATAAATATAGACCCTAGGGCCTTGTAATGAGACATCTATCAATCAATCAAACACAAGTTTTTACTCATATTCCAGCATCTACTTTTTCGACGACTTCGTCATACTTTTTCCTTTTCATTACGAGTTCTTAGGAATTCGTCGACTTAAGTTCGGCGTGTTCTCAAGTTCCGCGTGAATACCTCTTGGCCGTGACATCCGGGCGTATCGCTGTTGTCGGGACCAAAGTGTTCGAGTTACCACCTTTGCCGATAGTAAGGTCAAATCGGCTGGCACGCCTTAACTTTTGAATCGGGTATTAGCCCTTTGTGTTTGCAGATCAGCTTTTGCACCAACACATCTTTTGGCATGCCCAGTGGGACCAGATTCAAGATCAAGATCAACATGTTGACTTCTGAGTTTGATCAGGAGAACATTATCCCCGTGACGGAAGCCAATCTCAAGGATGAGCAGAAGCAAGCCATTGCTAAAGCCATGGAGGATTACAAGCAGCAATGCTTAAGGTCCTTCAGCATGAACAGGAGTGGCGAGGTGATCTAGAAGGATGCGCTGCCGGCACCTCGGCAGGTTACTTTTGAAGCCAATCCTGGCAAACTTCAAGAGATGGTTGACAGCGCTATCAACCGTGCTTTGATTAACCAAGCTGGCGTACTGTCTAATATGGTTTTCAATGCCGTGGCAAGAACTTTCAAGGAAGGACAATTGCTACCAAATTATGTGGGCCCCACTTATCACCAGCCAAAGTCACCAGTGGTCACAGCTCCATCGGCTGCTACGGCCGCTGCGGGCATAGAGATTCCTGTTCCGCCAAGCACGTTGGGAGTCACCAATGCACAATCTACGCCGATGACAACCAATCCACAGACTTCAGATGGGCAGATCAAACTCGCTACATATCTGTTGGCATCGGCAATGTCAGGATTGACTCCTCCTCCTAACTGGTGGGGTTATGGCATGCCTCCAGAGTTAATGCCGGGTACGTCGCAGACGACTGATGTGAGGGTCAAGACTCCTATGGCATCGGCACCTCCAAGCATGCCGATGAACCAGAGTCCCCAGTATACTACAACTACTACTGCAAGACCTCACACTGGGAATTCTCAAGCTCCAACATTCCAGATGCCTAACGCATCGGCAGACTCAATGCTAATGCAACAGAGGTCTATGATCCAACTAGGGTATGTCAGTTCAATGATAATGCCCAATTACCAGTCATCGGCAGGGCCTATGCCGATGAACGCTAATAGTGGATGGCTTGGGCAGCAAGTCTTTCCGCAAACACCCCAACCGAGTCATCAGGCTGCAGGGTTCCACCAAGGACAGATCTATCCTGGGTTCCACAACCAGGGGATCCCCAACCAGCCAATGAATCTTTGGCAGCAGGTTGGCGGATAGCACATTGGTGGGCAACAGCTTGGTGGTCCGCAGATTGGGGGCCAAATGATTAACCTGATGTTTCATGCAGATCGTGCACCGCACAGACACGTGGAAGCTTACCAGCAGGTGCTGGATCCGCAACCGCCTCATCGGCAAGATGCCAATGCTTATTGGGCCGATAAGATTGCTGAAGTAATGAGAGACCAATTCGGGATAAAACCCAAAGTCAATACTTACTCTTATCGGACACCGTATCCTCCCGCATATGATTTGATCCTGCTTCCACATCGGTACAAGGTACCGGATTTTACTAAGTTTTCTGGGCAGGATGACACGTCAACCATGGAGCATGCCAACAGGTTCATTATTCAATGCGGTGAAGCTGGTAATAGGGACGAGTTAAGGGTTCGTCTATTCTCATCATCATTGTCGGGATCGGCTTTCACTTGGTTTATATCATTAGCTCCTAACTCAGTGATTACCTGGGCCGATCTGGAGAAACAATTCCACAAGTACTTCTTTTCTGGGGTCCATGAGAAGAAGATTACCGATTTGGTCAAACTGAGGCAACACAACGATGAATCGGTTGAAGGTTTTGTGCAGAGGATACGGGAGGTCAAGAACAAATGTTATAGCCTGGTTCTGGATGATCGGCAGCTAGCCGATTTGGCTTTCTAGGGTTTGTTGCCACACATCAGGGACAAATACGCCTCTCAGGAGTTTGAAAGCTTAAGTCATTTGGTGCAGAGAATTTCTGATCAAGATGTCAAGCCTTTTGAGCCCAAGAGAGCATGGAACAAAAAGGTACCATTTGTTGATGAAGCAACAAGCTCAGACTCTGATGAGAAACCAGTCATCGGCTTGGCAGAGTGGGTAAAAAATAAGAAGCCGATGTCTTGTCCTTTTGGACATAAAGAACCAGAGAAGTTCGCGTTTGACACCGCTAAGGCCGATAGGATATTTGACTTTTTACTTCAGGAAGGTCAGATCAAGCTGTCTCCTAATCACGTGATCCCATCGGCTGAGGAGTTAAAGAGGATGAAATATTGCAAGTGGCACAATGCAACTTCTCATGACACCAATGAGTGCAAGGTTTTCAGGCAGCAGCTGCAATCGGCTATAGAGTCTGCGAGAATCAAATTTGACAGTTCAAAGACCCAGAAGCCGATGAAGATCGATCAACATCCTTTCCCAATGAACATGTTGGATGCTAAGGGAAAGGCTAAGGTCTTAACATCGGAAGCAGCCGAAAGAAGTGCATCTGTGGATCCTCAGCATCAGGTCACTACTGCCGATGCGAGAGGAAGAGGCTTGGTCCAGGAAGGAACCAGCTCAGGGAGGCCTCCCCGATCTGGCATCGTTATAACCCACAGAAGGCCTCGAGAGAATTGGCAGCAACGTGAAGATCGGTACCGACGCCAGCAAGAGGATTATCGTCGGGAAGAGGAAAGACGCCGGCAAGAATGGAATCGACATAGGGATCACTGGAATTGCCCGTTCTTCATTCATTGCTGGGAAGAGAATATCAAGCTTCCTACTGTTAGGGATTGCCCTGAGTGCAATGGTTATGATCGGTATGATAGAACCGGTCGGCGCTATCACGACGACAATCGGCGATCTAATGGGCCGATTAGAGGAAGAGCGTCTGTTCATGATCGGCTGGGGGGCAGACTTAGCATGCACGACAGGCTTGGTGATCGTGTTCAATATTTTCCCAGGAACTAGGAAGAACTCGAAGAATTGGCTAATGCACGGGTTCCCGATGAGTTCATATTTTGTAGGGATGCCAATACTCATCGGGTAGAGTCAAGGGAGAATCATCGCCCATCGGTAAGGCAGCAGCAACTCCCTCCCTGGTGTCCAGAAGGGTTGACCAGGACTCAGAAGAGAAGACTGCAGTGCGAAAGGTGAGAAGAATTGAGCAAGGGGGAGAACTCTAGACAGTCTGGGGATCAGCAACGATCAGATCCTAAGGGGGAAAGCCCATCGGCAGATGTCAACATGGTATTTACGTTGCCGATGGAGTTCCTTTCACCATCCAGTGATGATGAGCTGGAGTTTTCTGACCAAATAGCTCAGTTGGTTCTGGATCCGATGACAGCTATCTTCGAGTAGCCCGCCGATGATGAAAGGCAGCACCTTAAGGCCCTGTTTGTTAAAGGGAAAGTGGATGGTCAGCCGATGACCAAGATTCTAGTTGCTGGTGGAGCTGCTATTAATATCATGCCATATGCAGTGTATCAGAAGCTTAGAAAAGGGGATCATGATTTGACCAAGACCGATATGATGCTTAAAGACTTTGAAGGGAACGTGTCTCCGGTTAAGGGGGCAATATGTGCAGAGTTGACCATCGGTAGCAAAACCTTGCCGACAACCTTCTTCGTGATCAGTGGAAAGGGTGCTTACAACCTGCTATTGGGAAGAGATTGGATTCATGCTAATTGTTGCATCCCATCTACAATGCACCAATGCTTGGTCCAGTGGGTAGGTGACAAGATTGAGATTGTCCTAGGAGATTCTTCTTATGTCATCGCATCGGCAGAGGCAAATACCTATGAAAGGACCAGGTGTATCTCAGGAGAAATTTGGGAAAAGGATTTTCTCAAGGTTGCCGATTACGAAATTCCACCGATCGAAGCAGTCGGTTCTGATGAAGGTTTTTAATGGATAGGTTCGCCGATGATGGAAAGTTAGGCCAGGGATTCACATCGGCCGATGATCTAGTAGAAATAGATATAGGTAGTGGTGATAAGCCTAGACCTACTTTTATTAGTGCTAAGTTAGATCCTGAGTGTAAGCAACAGTTAACTGATTTGTTAAAGGAATATAAAGATTGCTTTGCTTGGGATTATACTGAGATGCCTGGTTTAGACCGATAAATTATTGAGCATCGGTTACCTATCAAATCTGGATTTCGGCCACATCAGCAGCCGGCTCACCGATGCAATCCTAATATTCTTCCCGACATCAAGGCCGAAATAACCAAACTTATTGAAGCCAAATTTATTCGGCAGTGTCGGTATGCCAAGTGGATTTCCAATGTTGTTCCGGTTTACAAGAAGAACGGGAAGCTTCGGGTCTGCATTGATTTCAGGAATCTTAATAAGGCTACACCGATGGATGGATACCCGATGCCAGTTGCCAATCTGTTAGTCGACGCTGCGGCTGGGCATCGAATTATTAGCTTTATGGATGGCAATGCAGGATACAATCAAATATTCATGGCTGAAGAAGATATTCCAAAGACCGCGTTCAGGTGCCCTGGTCATGTTGGGTTGTTTGAATGGATAGTTATGACCTTTGGCTTGAAGAATGTTGGTGCTACTTATCAAAGGGCTATGAATTTTATATTTCATGAGTTCATCGGCAAGCTGGTGGAGATTTATATTAATGATGTGGTGGTTAAGTCTGGAGACTTTGCAAAGCATCTTGCCGATTTACGAAAGGTGTTGGAATGCACAAGGAAGCATGGGTTGAAAATGAATCCCAATAAGTGTGCATTTGGGGTATCGGCAGAGCAATTTCTTGGTTTCGTGGTGCACCAGAGGGGGATTGAAATCAGTCGAAGATCTATTGATGCCATCAATAAGATAGTGGCCCCTACCAACAAGACCGAGCTCCAGTCCTTGATCGGCAAGGTAAATTTTATCAGAAGATTTATATCTAATTTGTCTGGTAAAATTCGTGCTTTCAGTCCTCTTCTGAAGCTAAAGGCCGATCAAGAGTTTGTTTGGGGGAAGGAACAACAGTTGGCTCTGGATGAAATCAAGAATTATTTAGTAAATCCTCCAGTTCTGATTCCACCTCAGCAAGGGAAGCCCTTCAGATTGTATTTGTCTAC